>NW_017299190.1:673461-698780 GCF_001594075.2 Trachymyrmex cornetzi
CTCGATTCTTCTCGAGCTGTCAATGTTCCTTCCCTGGTGCTCCAGAATTCTTTTATCGATTCTCACGAAAGAGATTTATTTTATTTTAAATCTTTTCTTAGGTACAAGAAATTGTATTCAAACATTTCACGACGTTCTCGATTGTTCTCGATTTATGAATGTCTTCCCTGGTGCTCCAGAATTCTCTTATCAGTTCTCGCAAAAGAGATTTATTTTATTTGAAATTATTTAAAATATTTTCTTAGATAAAAGAAATTGTATTCAGATTGCGTGATGTTATGAAAAATTTTGTTGTGTCTCCTTTTTCGACGTTAAACGTAGAAGCTTATTGGAATATATTTAAAAAAATTATTTCTGAAAAATATTGATTATTGAATAAAATGAAATAAAATATTGATTATTGAATAAAAAATTAAATAAATCATAAATAGTAACAACGCATCTTATTATAGTGTGAAATTTATTTCACTTGGGAAAAACTGATATCGATTGGTAAATTTTTGGAAATTTATAAAGGAGAAGAGTGAGTTCACAGATAATGATGGAATAACAATTAAAAACGGTCCTGGTGCGTGTATGGCTTTTTACTTCACACAATCGAGTTCTTGTTTGACACATACTACCTCGAACAGAAAACAAAAGATTATATCGAAGGCAGCCAGTGTAAAACACGATTGATATATCGTAGCACGACAATCCCGTCCCCATGCACTACATTTATATACATAATTATATATATGAATATATATATTTATATATATAAAAAAATGTTTGTTTATATAAGGTGTTCACAAAAAAATTCACATTTATATCCCTATACGGAGAATTTTTTTTTAGAGTTTACCCTAAAAATATGATAGTTGTGGGACATCGTACTTCGAGGAATTTTAATATAAATCTCTCTCATTCATTAATAAAACTACAATAAAGTATAAAATAAGTTTGATTAATTTCACTGAAGTGTATGGTAAAAATCTTTAAAATATTGTATTGTACCACACTATTATATTTAAAAAAATAATCTTCGCGTAGCAGTACAATTCATCGGCGCAACGCTGGTCCAATATATCTCCTGCAATATATGCCAAAATTTAGCCAATGAATTGTGCTACTCGGGATGGTAGACAGTAAAGCTTTAATAAACATAGATTGAGAAGACTGAACTGTTTTTAAGAAATATAAATAATTTTGTATATTAATATCATTACTGACCAATTGATTTCCTACATGTCGTACGCGACGTGAAAAGAGATTTCCTCTGATCTTGCTCCAAATCTTATTACTTCAACGTTTACAGAAGGTCTCCCTTTCATTTCCATACTCACTTGGCATCTTACAGAATCGCAAACTCAAAAATTCTAGATCTTTGTAGAATTATTTGATAAGCACGCTGGATTCGGTCACGTAATTCTTTGAGTTATTCATTGGCAAAGAACATATGATGCTTATAAAATAAAAAAAATTTAAGAAATTAGGGCATCAGAAGGCCAACTGATCCACCACGTCCAATCCATCTTTGACCGAACAGTGTTTAAGTATTTCTTTACATTTTGCATAAAGAGAGCCCATCGTGCATATATTACATAGATACAATCTTTCAGCTGGAGACTGACTCTAAAACTGAAGTAATTCCTTGGTAAATATGTTACGGATAAAATCCATATAGTGGGCAGTATCTGCATTGCCAGAGTGTCCACATTGCCCAACCCAATCGCGTTGGGCAATACTGACATTGTACAGCAGGTATTAACTCCCCGGATAACATTTATGTTGCATAAGATATCTAAAAGATGTCCTTTAGATGTCTTATGTCTAAAAGACGTCTTTTAGATATGCAACACTTATCTAGGTCGGCAATGCCGACACAGCCCACTGTGGACTTTGCTCGTAACATATTCACCAAGAAATTACTTCTCAGTTCTTATAGAGTCTGTGCCTCCAGCTGAAAGATTATATCCATGTACAATTATATATGATTATATACATGCATGATGGATTCGAATCCCTTTATGCGTAATGTAAGAGAGTACTTAAATACGGTGTTCGGTTAGAGATGAATTGGACATGGTAGACCAGTTGGCCTCTTATTCCCCTGATTGAAATCCCACTATGCGAATTTTACCCATAATTGGGAGCATTCAAAACGCGATTGTAAACATTCAGGTAAATCACTTCGCATGGAATCTAATAAGTCAATTATGACACTAACATACAAAATTGTTTATAATCTTAGAAAATCTTAGTTCAGTTTTCAATCTACAAATATTAAAACTTTTTACTCCATATTGTGTACTATCTATTATATAAATGCTTTTTTGTGAACACTTTGTATATATTATGTATATATATTATAATATATATCCTCATTACGAGACGATAAGCCCACGAAATACACGATATATCGAATGTGGACCAAAAGCCATAAAAAAAAAGGATTGATTTGTAACAATGATATACAGAAACACACTTTTATTATAATTTATATACCGAAAATAATAAAAAGAATCACGTATCTAGAATAATTTGTACATGTAATGAAATTGCTTGCGATAATATAATTGGTACCAAAGAGGAGTCACGACTCAAATAGTTTTCGTAATTTATTATCTTTTTTTAATAATAAAGAAGCTTGAAGCTTTAATTTCCGAGATGACAACTGTTGGCCCACACTATACGAGTCGTCGCGCAATTATATTTATACAGGATGTCCCTTAAAAAGATACGAGATTGTTCCTAACGCAGGAAATTCGATCGGAAACGAATTCCTGGCGCTGTTACCTGCTTTTCTTTCTGCGGGTCACCCAGTATTTATTGTAACGCAAGTCAAGAGACATACGTCACGTAGCGTATAATTATTACACGAGAATACAATTTCCAAAGAATTACAACAACGAGATGCAAAAATATAGACGTTATCCACCACTTGTCGTGACACGGCAAGATAAATTTCTCCTCGACTCTTCTCTGAAAGTACGCCGGAAATTTCTCGTCGCTCACCCTTTCACCGTCTTTTCTCTCTCTCCCTTTCACTCATCACTTCCATTAAACTTCGCTTAATTAGTATTTATGCAATTAGGCGTTCTCAGTGAGGTTTACTTACATCTTGGAAAAAAACGCGCGTTTAGCCCACCTATTTAAGTCGTAAACTTAATCAATTACATTCACGTGTAATCGTAGTCATTAAATAACGAATATTAGAGCGAATATTAAATTAATTTCAGTTTACGTGGAGTAAGATACAGTTAGTTAAAGACTACATACATATGTAAAAGGTTTCTCACAAAAATCAAATAAGTCAAGTTTTTAAATCCGAATTTTATGGCGCCAAATCATTCTCTATCAGCAAAATATTACAAGATAAACAGTGAATATAAAATTTCTGAAAAATGAATTTAAAATACAAAAATAATACAAAAAGTTTATATAATTATTCTATCTGACTTTGTTTTTTAGTTGTTTTCATTAATTCTCGTTACAGACTCAACTAGCGTAGCATCTTCTCATAGCGCTTTCGCGTCTTGACTTCTTTGAAGACAGAAATGTGTGAAGACGCTATGTTAGCTTAGTTTGTAACGAGCATTAATAAAATACGAAAACATTTGTCTGTGTACTCTCGGAAACAAGGCCAGAAAGAATAAACGTTTATACATCTTAAAAACTTTTCTGATACATCATGTGTGGGCGAGTAGAGCGGACTAAACTGAATCGAAAAGTCCTCTCATTTTCCAATTTTCACAATTTTTTTTTAGTTATTCAACGATAGAATGTCTAGAATCGACGCAAAAAATAACTTCAAGGTATCTTTAAGAATTCTTTAAGAAACATCTCAATATTTCATTTAAAAAATTCTAAAAGGTATTTTAAAGTTGTCTTATGCGTCGATTTTACTCGCATATTTGATAATTTTTAGAAATGAATATCTCATTAACTATTATGAAAATTGCAAAATAGTAGAGGATTTTTTGATTCAATTTAAACCAGTTAAAAATTTACCTGGCTCACAAGCAGCGTGTCAAAAACTTTGAAACACCTTGTATATATTTTTTATATTTTAAATTTATTTCTGGAGAGTTATGGCTGTATGCTATGAAACATCCTATATGTATAAATAAATGCAAAGCTTCACTCTACATTATAGTCCAATCTATTAAAAAAAAGGGGAAATGTGTGAATCGATTCATTCAATTAGTAAAAGATACTTACAGAATTTAATAATTTATATAAGAATTATTTTCCAAAACTATTTTTCAAGTTTCTGTTTAAATTTTTGAACATCTAGAAGTGCAGAAGGGCTAAATGCGCGCCAATAATGCAAACAATCAGACGTTCCCAAGAATATAATAAAAGGGAAAGGATAACAAGATCTACTATTCATAGTATGAATTATTACAAAAACTAATGAAAGTGCAACATACACATCGCGATTAAAAAATAAGTTAATTTAATTATCCATTACGAAATCAATTATTTCTCGCAGAATCTTGGACCTAAGAATCTTCGCCTCCTAGATTCTAAAGACATCGTAGTAATTTAAAAGCTTTTATGGGGTCTTAAAGAGTAGTTTGGGAACTACTGATCCGGATTATGAGATAAAAACTAATGAATATCATGATTATAATTGCAATCTGTTGTGTCCTACTCCTTGGAACTGTAGCGGCACTGTGACTAAGGCTTAAGTTTTTCAAGCTCTTTCTCATTTTTTTTCCTTTTTTGTTATATTCAGAGAACTTTAGATATTTTGGAAAACCTCCAGATTTTCACTGTGTAGTTACTTCTAGGTCTCCAACTCTTGCGTTTTTTTTCCAAAGCTTTGACTCTTATTAAATCCTAATTTCTTGTACAAGCAAAGATTATATATCAAATTTCATTACATTCTATTTCTATTAATCTCAGAACGTTCTGAAGATTATTTAGAAGTTACTTAAGCTTCAAAGCCACTTTGCTTCAGATGCCACCGGAAAATCTTGTCGTCGGAAAAATACTGTAACGTCTCTGTTCTTGCCTTTTTCACTTGTTTTATTTTTTTCCCTGCAAGCATATAAACCAGCAATTGTAACAGACGCTACTTCGTGTGGGTCAGGATTGGCTCCCAACAAGATTATATTATATGCCATACGTGTTTCAAATCCTCCATGCAAACAGACTTCTCCTGGTCACGACAACCGTGCTAACTTGAAAAAACAAAATGTCTTTCATTCTCTCTTTCTATATTTTCCGCACTCTCTCATTCATTCAGTTTCTCTTTCATTCCTTCCCTATCACTCTCTCTCGCTCACAGTTAAACATTACACATTTTGACAAATAATTAAAGTCATCACAGAAGCGTCACATTATCATATTTCGTTAGACTACATTTCTCAGTGGGAGTGTTATTCTCATTTTGGTTAGCGCAGTAATATTACAATGAGTACAAAATGTTTTTTCAAGTTTTTCAAGCCTAGTATAAAGCACTATTATCATTATTGTTATTATCATTAATATATCATTATAATTATATGTATATTATATTTATATATAATCATAAATGTGTGCTTAACACGCCGGCACACATCGCGCACACACATTATCATCTTGTGTGTGCACACGCACACAAAGCTGCAGTCGTACCACTTAGTACCTAAGTTGTAGCGATAGTGATTTTATAATAATCAGTTAATCTCTATTAAACCGAATTCTCTCCTTTCTTTTTCGGGAAACGATGCATTGTGTTGCGATTCAAAAGGACCAGCCGGTAATCACGGTTAATCGATCGTTAGCCATCGTAGAGATCTTTTCCCAGACTTCATACTTTTTCCATTGAGAACAAGATTGTAGACAATAATATATATGTAAATAAAAAAATATTACAAAAAAAGAGACGAATTTAATTATTCACAATATATATAAAAAATTATAAACGACTAAAAAGATCATTTTTGTATTTTTGGTTTCTTTTTGTTTTTCTTTGGAGTCTGTGGACATACTTTTCGTCAATTAATCAAGAAAAAATATATTTTTAGGACATTATATCTCATAAATTAATAAAAACTAAATAATAAAAATTAAACTTGAATGTCTCCAATATGCTACAAAACGTCATTTTGACTTCAATTTGAATTGTTTTTATGTAAAAAATGTATATTTTTTTGGAACATATATTTTCAGGTTGCTGCGAAAGTTCTTAGTATTTTTCATAAGCTCTTATATTCTTATAAAAAAATTTCTAGTTTCTAAACTAGTTTCTCGATATTCTAATCTTGAAATATATCGATATTACAATAGCTTTGTGTGAATTTTAATGAATAAAAAAATAGAAGAAAGCTCTTAGATTTTGAAAACTTTGAACTCTTCTAAATCTTTGAATATCTCAATCTCTTGTAATAATTCTTTTAAAAATTCTTACACTTTTTTCTCTACATAGAACTTCATCTTTAAGTCCTTGTGCCCCACATATCTTAATGCCTACAGCTCTGTCGTATATAAAGCCCAGTCAAAATTAAACTTTCGCAGCAACATCGAAATTGTCAACTACCCTCGCTCTTTCCCTCTAAAAATTCAAGAAACCGTGCGTTGTTTCTATGCGGATCGTTGCCGAAGTGAGAACGTGATGAAGGCAGTATTGTCCATGCGACATCCAGGAACCGTAAGGAGACGATTCGGCTCCGCCTACCTCTCTCGCTCGAAATGCGAACACGTCTGATGCGCGGCGATCGACCTCCCGTTTTACTTCGAGTCAGAAAATAATGGCACAAAGCGAAACGGAGCTTTGCGGGGCGTTCGAGCGGCCTTAAAGAGAATTTCCGGATACTTAGCCGGAACTGGCGGTCTCGTTCTCTACCGGTAAGATCGGATTCGCTACGTCTGTCAGATTATCCTGGCGCTCCTTCTTATTCTGTCTCACGATCTCGGCGCGCCTCTCCTACGAAAAGAAAGAAAAGGATTTACAGAATTAAAATAATATTCTCTGATGCGATCCTATTAAAGACAGAGATCAAATGTACGCCATGCTTTCTAACAAGCTGACGAGTCACGAGTGGCTTACACAGGATGGGTCGAAGAAGTTTTTGGAATTTCTCTGAACGTCTAGTCATTTTGATATTACATGATTGTTAATTTTCAATTTAAACTAATTGATACTGAATTTAATCGTTAATTAATTAAACCTTCGTGTAAATTACGTGACGGATAAAATTTTAGCACCAAGCCTTCTGCGGCACATCCTGTACGTAAAATGGTCACGTATGAGTTATAAATGAGCACGATCACATGCTGAAAGAAAGATAACTGATATGAAACGAAGGTTGCAACATAATCCAGCGAAAGCACGACAACAGCATTCCTTTTACAAACGCAACTATCGATGGCTTCGCGATCCTATATAAAATATAACAAGCTATTTGTCGCGACGGTGGAAGAGGAGAAGGTATACAAAACTGGGAAAATAATTGATACGTAATTTAATGCGACCCACGCATTACAATTTGTCGTACTATTTGACTTTGTCGTATTAATTAACCACAATTCTCAAATCTCTATCTATGTATATAGCATGTATATTACAAATTCAAAAATAAAATATGAAAATATTTAATAAATATATGAAATCAAATATATAAATACAAATGCAAAACACAAGTTATTTTTTATATTTTCGTTCGTTCATATTTATTGAAAAATATCTCGGTAAAAATAAATATTATTTAATAAAGAAATAAACTTTAAAATAATATCCAAAGATTAAATATAATCAACTTTTACAATTTAATTTCCGACTAAATAATATCTCTACAATATCTCTAAAATAATATCTGCGAATTAAATACGTCCAATCTTTATAATTTAATATCTGATTTTAATTTTATCACTGGGAAAATAAATATGCTATTATCGTAGATATTTAATAAAAATTTCAATTTCTGAAGCTTCTGTGACGTTACTATTATATAAAAATTTTAATTTATATACTTAATATTTTTATGCTTTTATTATATTATTTAATATTGTTAAATAATAAATAAATATATTACTAATAAATTAATAAATATAATTAAATAAAAAACCAAAATTAGAAAATCAGCGAAATCTTTCTAGCAATCTTTCTTATCGCAAGCATCGATTTGTGTAGATCGTACGACAAATTGTCTGCAGGGGTGCGACTGCAGTTAAAAATGCGTGTGGGGACGAAATTACATGGTGGCGGCGAATCGCCTGCACGCGACGCTGGATCTCTCGCTGCCGATTCATCTCCGCGGTCGACACCCTCTTGTCGAACTCGCACTTTTTCATCAGGAGCTCGCGCGCCGCCATCTGACGCATTTTCGCTATCTTCACCGTGTTCTAAACCACCATCGCACAAACGCCTACGTTCGATCAGTGCTTTCTTACGCAAAAAAACCTCGGGTCAATCCGAGGTAACCCGATTCGCTTTTTTTTATTTTTTTTTCTATTTTTTAAAAGCACGGGAAATTACAATGCTTTAAAGATTTTAGATTGTTACGCAACTCTTCGTCGCTTTTTTTTGCAATCATTCCATCATTTGTCGGAAAATTTTCGTTGATATTAAATATACCGACATTTCAAGAATTTAGAAATTATTTAAAATTATTTAAGTTTTAAGATTATATTTCGCATGTAATTTTACTGATTTTATATTTCTTTAATTCAGGAATGTTTTAAATACATTTTACTTAATTTTGAAACTTTAGTGATTTTGATTCTCGAACTATTCAATTTTTTCGAAAATCTTAAATCTAAAAAATATCAACTAAATGAAAAAAAATGAAGTACATAAAGTTTCGTACAACTTTACAATATAACCACAAACTAATTTAATTTTTTCGTATCGATCTGAAAACCGACGATGTTTCGTAACAATCTGATAGAAACGTACTGCCTAAAGCTACCACATCAACTTCGAGGGCTACATTCGGCCGGAAACTTACATGATTACGCAGCTTCTCTTTCTGCTCGCGCTCGATGGTCTCGCGACGTTCGCGTGCCTGCTCCAACTTGCCCTGGATTTGGGACTCCAACTGCTGCACGCGCTCTGACATACCTTGACGTACGCGAGCGACTTGCTCTTCCTACAAACAGGGCGCTGAATCAATAACTTATGTCTATTCTTGCCGAGTCTATTATCTACCTATATAGCCTTTTGCCTATTAAAATATGCAAAACGAAACAGCAGCCTTGCAGAAAAGAAAAAAACCACGGTAGTTGCAAATACAAATTTAGAAACGTTTCATTGTTGCCACACTTTAAATATAATGAATCTTATGTAAATAAAAAGTATTGTGTATTAAATAATTATGAATAAAAAAAATTAAATTCTTCATATAATAAAACTTTGAACTCTGCATCTTATAATGTACTTATCTAATCCTCACATTTATAACATTGTTCATTTCAGATACTAACATGTTCTTTGAGACGATCCAACATCCTCTTAATATTTTCATCACGCTGAGCCGCGGCAGTCTTCAGTTTCTCCTCGACAGCGCATCGCACTTCCTCAGTT
Source organism: Trachymyrmex cornetzi (assembly GCF_001594075.2). NCBI lineage: Eukaryota > Metazoa > Arthropoda > Insecta > Hymenoptera > Formicidae > Trachymyrmex > Trachymyrmex cornetzi. The sequence goes on from NW_017299190.1 coordinate 682,958, forward strand.
TGTTGCTCGAGACTCAGGCGAGTCTTCTCAACACTCTCCAACTGCAATGGAAAATCAAATTAAATATCACAACAGTTTGCAGTCATCTGAAGACTTGTTGAATAGTTGTTTAATCATCTACGCAATCAAGCGAAGTTTAATAAACAACAACTAATTATCGACAACTATGAGAAATAATCAATTAAAAAGACAAATAAAAAAGACCTCATGTGCGACTCTACTCACATGATCCTTCAACTTGTTCTTCAGCTCAGCGATGTGGGCCTCCCGCTTCTCCTCCGTGTTATTCATTTTCGCGTCCAATGACTCGCGGGTGGCGGCGATGAAGGCCGCGCTGAGTTCGTCCTTCTTGCGGGATGCCTCCTCAATCTTGCTGAGCTTGGCAGCGAGGGTGGCAAGCTTGTGCGCCTCGATGGATAGTCTTCGCTCCTCGGCGGCCTTCAACTTGTCCTCAATCGCGGTCTGCTGCGTCGGACTCGGCTGCGGCGGCGAGGGCGCTCTCTTAGGCACCGTCGGCTCTGCCAGGATCACCTCATAGCACAGCCCGCCCTTGGACTTTTCCTGGCATCGAATCTCGGTCGCTGCAAAATTTCCAGTGCAATGTAATGAGTGTTCAATGCAACATAATGATCTATATATCGCAAGATAAAAGGTAATATTATTGTATATTTTCAGTGAGGTATGCATTCAATGACTATACCATTAATTATTATATAATTATTAATGGTTGAGAGATTATAGGTTCTGACGAAATCAATAAATGGAAAGTGCCAATAAGAGCCGACACTTGACATGTTGATGAGTTTGATTTTATTTAAATGTAATTGTCCATGCAATATAATAATAATAATAGTAATAAAAATATAATAAAAATATAATAATTTTTCAAATGTTTCAATCCTCGATTTAAATCTTCTTCAGTGTAAGTTTAATGTTTTTAATACAGTCCGATTTTTTTTCTACTGATAATTATATACTATTGATATTTAGAAACATCATTATGCAGGAACAGTTATGGGAATTGCTAACGATTTTCCAAATTTGAGTATAGGCTGTGTTCAGTAGACAAAGTAGCTCAATAAGCGCTTTCTGATTCTTCAATAAGTATGATTAGTTCTTGCCGGAGTTACTTTGTCTCTTAAACGCGGTCATTACTTAAATATACTCAGATATACTCAAATAGCATTCTATTTTCTATTGTTAATAAGAAATTAACATTTAAGTTACATTTCATATTGCCATTTTATTTCGAAAATCGTCACGTTTCCATGACATCCTGTATAATTTATTAAATTACATACAATCGTAAAATAATTATTAATAATACTATAATAATAATACTAATTATAAATAATAAAAATATAATAATTTTTATTTTATCTCTTTTATTCTAAAATAGAATTCCTCGGTCATGTGGTAAAAATATCTGAACGTATTTAGATGCCCTAAGATCGATACTTTCTAGTTTTAAGTCTTTTTCAGCAAAAGACAGATAACACAGTGTACATACAATTATAAAATAGTTATTAATAATAACACTATAATTACTAGTAATAAAAATATAATAATTTTTATTTTCTCTCAAAATAGAATTTCTCTGTCATGGTGGTAAAAATATCCGAACATACTTAGATGCTGGTAAGATCGATATTTTCTAATTTTAGATGCTTTTAAGCAAAATACACAGATGCCACGGTGTAACATAGTGAATCATTTCATTTACTTGTCAACATTGGCAAACACCAGGGATATAATGGTTCACTATATTACACTTCGTCTCTTGAATGCTGAAAAGCACTTTTCGAATGTTAGGACTTTCAGATATGGGGACTCGATCTTCGAATGATTGGTATCGACGCCGCGTCTCGGTGCAACAGTCTCGTTGGCGAGATTCGCAATTTCATGATTTCCGGCGCCGGCTGGTTGCGGAAGCATGACTCAGAGGCACGAGAAGCGGCGCGACAAGGAGAGATCGATCAGAGGGAACGATCGGCCGTAGGCGCCGCGACGTCTAGCGTCGTCGCACGCACCTCCTCTACTTCCCTCCTCATCTCGCATCGTATACACCTTGCCGTTGCCAGTCGTAATTACGGTATATCATAGCGTGTTACATTAATTTCCTTGCCATGGCAATTTTTGGAATGTCAGTAATTATTCAATTGTGAAAAGTGAATCGTAATCCGTTATATTGCCTCCTTTCTCTGCTCCATCTTTTCGCCATGTGTCTCAAGTATGGGCAAAGTATAAATTATTGACGTTCTCACAAACGAACGTTCGATCGACGTCGTTTACGATTATTTTATCACATTTAATATTATTTTATAATCGAATGAAGTTTTGACTTTGCGTTCCCAATATCTATTTTCCTTTGCTTGGTAGATCGGGACAGTGTATTAGAATTGCTGTGTCATTACTATGATAAGTTGTCGATATCACCGTACATCTCCACGTAGCACGGCACAATACAAGTTTGCAAATGTTCCTCGCGTTCGATTTATAATTCAGCGGCGACACATTGGCGAGACCATTCTTGCCGAGGGCATTGCACCGATCTTTAACACAGCAAAGGTGCTCCCTTTTAATTCTCAGAGACGCAGGAATTCTCATATATTACGCGAATAAAACTACACGACGCAGATGCATAACGTGATCACGTAGATAAAATTAAGGTACAACGAACAGGAGGAACTTGACCAGAAAAAAAAGAGAAGAAAATAAGACGTTCCCTGATGCATTTTCCTTTTTGTGTCATCAATCAAATCTTCATCAACACAGCCATGTGTGATTAAAAACGAAAATAAAACATCCCAGAGGAACCTTTTCTGCAAATTTAGAAAGTTAATTTCTCGTAATAAAAAAATATATTTTCAATAATAATAATAATCGATAACACATACAATTTTTGTCAAGCCAAACTTGGAATTTTTCTCTGGAATGTTTAGCGAAAAGGTCCTAGGATTCTCTAAGGAAATCGATGCGATTCGATCGGAAGGGATATATAGATGCGTCAGATACGTTTCCTTGACGTCATCCGAAGCTTGCTCAATTATCCAGATACTCACTGATGAACTTCACCTTTTTCGGCTGCTTGGTCCGCGGCTTACCCTTGCCGCTCGGCTTCTTAAACGGCGCATTATTCCTCCTCTGTCCCGCTTCGGAAATTCAGACACGGTCAAAGAACTCGAAGAGTTTTCGAGAGAGATTAATGAGAAAGAAGGAAGGAATAGAGCCGGGATTGACCCACTGAGAGACCATCTCACTCGTTCGTGCAATTATCATCGTGTAAGATGCTATTTGAGCAAAACGCCGCAATTATAGACTTTTAAGAGTCGTAATTTTCACAGAGTAATTCAACGTACCATAAATATCGATTTTACTCGCCTCTTTATCTCTTATTTTTTACGTAAATATTGATCGTGTAAAATTTATGGAGGTTTTATAACGCGATAATCATAAAACGGAAAGAAAACATCTACGGATCGTGTTTCGCATGGCGTAAAAATTTCGCTCGTATTTCAATCAAAGAATAAGTATTTTAGAAACAAAGGGGACGAAATTAGCACCATGCACGTCGTTGCACGGCTGAGAGATCGATTGGTGTCCCAATGGGTTAATTATCGGGAAATCGATGCGACCGTTTCGCGTAGCCATGTTGGACCGCACCCTGATCGTTTCGGCGAACCGAGCACGTGCGTATCGGCGTGGCAAAACCCGGGATATTATTAGAGCGGTTGACAAAAAGTCCAGTTAATCAACAGTTGCCGCATTAACGTTGCACACATCCTCTGCGTCGAAGGCAATTCGATATTCGTCAATGATTCTTCAAAAATAAAAAAAATTACGAAAAAAAGATCGTTTATTTCTTAATGTTAGTGTCAGCGTTATTAATGACAAATAAGTAATCCAGACGGTAGATATATTACCTATTATGTAAATATATTGAAAAATATTGTAAAAATGCAACATTAATTTATTTATAAAATATAAATACTATTTTTTTTGTATCATCTGTGAGATAAGAATGTCTCATATTAATTTGTCGAATCAAGCGAGAATGTAATATTAAATTCGATAAAATTGCAAGCCAAAAAAATTTTTTAAATAACTAGCTTTTTAAAAAATACTTTATATTACTAAAAATAATTTCTTTCATAATTTGTTTGAAGTATCTAAAGTATTTATTTTAAAAGCTTCTTTTTTTCATGGCTGTGGAGCCGATCTTTTTCAGAGAGATTATTTTATTATCTTAAAAGTCATGTGTCAACAAAGAATTATCTTGATCTTTACGAAGAACCGGTGATGTTTTGCGACACCCCGTAGAGAAAAGTGGTAGACCGTAAGTATCGATTCGGACGGTCTGAGAAATTGATCGAACTGCAGGTGCCCCAGGATAATGTCACGATACCACCGTGATGTCGACCGTCGTGCACTGCGGTAAGGACAGTGCTCTTCGCGTGCAGAGGGCACGAAAAAGCATAATTTCTTCTTCGAAAAATTTGATGTAAATTCAACGAAGTTCTTAAATTTCTCTGTATCGATCAAGAACAATTACATATGTAGGCAAAACTGAATAATAAAATGAACTACATAAAATAATCTCAGAATGAGATTAGTAAGAACGTTAAATAAACAAGAGAACTTTGAGAAAATCAATAATACATATAAAACATTACTGAAGCGAAAGATGATATAAAAAATAAGTATAACCAAAAATAAATTAATATAACATACAATTAAATTGTATTAATTAAATGAAATATTTATAAAATGTATAATAAAAGTAATACTAAATTTGATTCGCAATTTAATAAATCCGAGAGATCAAAGTACATTTTTCCGCGAATATTTTCTATCGATAAAAGACGGTCGCATGTATTTCCAAGCATTTGACACTCTCATTCTGTAAGTTTGCTCTCAAAGGATAAGGCGAGATAAAATAGGATAATTTGTGCGTGTGTTAGGAATTTTTTCTGAGAATACGTCCAGTAGTTGGCGCTTGAAGACCACATTTACTTCCTTCCGGTTTCCGGCCCCTAAATTTAACTCTTTAATCATCCAAAATTTAAAGTAATCGTGAAAAAAGATACTCAGTATTAAGTTTTTGTTCTAAAGAATTTAAGGAGAAGCAATGTATAAAAAAAATACAAAATCCGTCAAGAAAATCCTAAAAAGAAAGAAAAAAAAGGGAATGTACTTTAAGACCATGAATAGTTTATAATGGTGTCTAACTTCGAAATTTATTTATGAGAAGTTTTAACAAAGATGAAAGCTGTCTCTGAAAAGCAACGAACTGTATTCAGCATCTTATTCTATAAATAACACAAAAACCATCTGAGCAAGTTTGGCTCAATAAATATTAAATGAATTCATGATTGTTCTGTGAAAAACCATTATCGTACTCCGTCTAGTGAATAAGTAGATAAACTTCCTAAAAAAAAAAAAAAAAAAAAACCGACGAATTCACGATTTAATCTTATACAGAAAAAAATAAATTGCAGTATAAAGATTGGCTTTGCCGAGAAGACAATCATAAAACCGCTTTTCGAAGAATTATTCAGAAATAAGAAAACATATATTCATGAAACTTTAAAACAATTTAAAAATCTTTGCAAAGACAGATTACAACTACAGATTTCTTATGAAGGACTACTTTTGTAGAGCTCCACCCCCCGTGAGAAAGTTCTGTGAAAAACCAGTGACAAGTCTCTACCACGAATTGTAATATTTTTCATTTCTTTAAGCTCCTAAGAGTCTTAGAATTAGAAAAAACAAAGTCTATATCTCTCCCACTGTTCGGAGACTGACATTATTAAGGTCATTGAGAGATATGATCACCCAAGGTTATAAAAAATCAAACAGATTGATTTTCAAATACTTCAGGATCGAGTATTAAAAGCGGTTTGGCAGCCAATCTTTATGAATCTTGGAGAACCGGAAGGAAGGCTTCAGTGGTAGATATAGGGGTGGTAGGCCTCGCGCGACGGGGACTCACTCACCTACGACGCCCAACGGGGCCTTGCAGCTGTGACAGAAGCACTGGAGCACCGAGTCGCGCACGAGACCGATCAGCATATTGTCGTTTCGATTCGTACGAAGGGGTTGTTTCGCGGAGGGTGTCTCGGGACAGGTGATCTCGACGATGGGATCGGGCGCGCGAGACTGAGTCGCGGGTGGTTGGAAGGACGAGATGAAGAGGACTAGACCAGAAAAGAGAAGAGTTAGGCACGCCGGAAATGTCGCTCAAGTCGTAACTGGGGCGGTGGCTGGAGGGCGACTGGCCTGCACGCTGCGCCGCGACGCCCGGCGTCGCTCAATATTCGACCACTCTCCTCCTCCTCCTCCTCCTTTTCCTTTTCCTCCTCTTTTCCTCGCTTTTCCCCGCACCACGCAACCAACAGCCTACCCGACGACAAGCTACCCTTCCAGTTAGCCAACTCCAACCTGCTATCGCCACTACTACTAGAACAGCCGCCAGAGGGGTGTTATTGGCTATATGGGGTGTTCCGCAAGAAGACCGCGTTAGACGTGAGAGAGGACTTAATGGATGCGCAAGAGGGGAAAAAACGTCAAACAGAGGGATGCTTGAAGTCGTGGAATTAAAAAGGGGAACTTAATTGGGGGTACTTTGGGGTTTAGATATTTTGCGAGCTTTGGACGTTGAGATTCTTCTTCCGAGGCTCGTTACGCAGACTTTTATGCAATTGTACTTAAAGAAACTTTTTCAGGAGTATAAGATACTTGGAAGGTGAGATTTTTTAATGACTTCTGTATCTCCCAAAAATCCAATGTGCTTGGACATTGAGAATTTCGGATTCTCAAGATTCCAGGATGTTAAGACCTCTTTGTTCTTCGGAAATTTTACGTTCTTGAAAGATTCGACTTGAAGATCCTCCTGTTTTTTTTTTCCCGGACACTCGGTACAGCTTGGAGCCAGTCGCTAGGCACGCATGCGAAAGCCTATGTGCAAGCGTAAAATACCATCTGTCTATTTCCCATTCTTCTCCCCTCTCTCCGAATCATCCCGACTCATTGGAGATGTACCATTCTCTAGAATCCTCCGATCTACCGTCGCCGTTCTAACGAAAGACTGGCTTCAATTTCCAAAACGATTGAAGAAAAAATCCACTTGAATAAAATTCACATGAGTGGCACGAACTTCGCGAAGTACCACGGTAAATTCAAATTGATTTTGCGCTCTCACGTTTTCCTCCAATCTTCGTATCTTCAATTAACACTATAGAAGTACTAACATTTCTTACTAAAAGGACCTGTAAAAGAATAAATTATTATGCAAATAAAGAAAGTGATGAAAATCAAATATTCATCAGTAAAAAGAATATAATTATTAAAAAATCAAAATAATTCAAAATCTTATTTTTTATACAAAAACGTAATATTAATCTAAGAGATAGAAACGGTCAATAATGACTTTGATATTTCTAGTGATTAGCTCGTATTAGATTGTTGAGTATTTCGACATCTTGAAATCCTTGAATCTTTGAATCTATTAGATCTGCAAATTCTAAAGCCGCTATTCATAGTCTGTTCTTATTACAAGACTGTCTTAAATATTGTCTTAAGACGCTAATATGGCTCTATAATTAATTTATGACTATGACATCTGAAGACTGTAAAACTGTCTTGAATATAAGAACTTATGAATACCAGCCTAAGACTCTGGAAATCTGTGTGGAGTTCTTGAAGATCCCAGATATGTTTCTTTCTCTAAATTCCTTTCTTTAAACTCAGATTTGCGAGAATAAAATTGGAGTCGTTATTCACACCCTTAAGATTACGACAGAATGTCGCGACAGAGCGACTGGGAAATATGGGCCATGTAATGATCGCGCTTTGTGTAAAATTTTCCACTGGATAGACGATCGAAGGCACTGCTTTGTTGGAACTCGCACGTTGTGACGCAGTCGAGAAAACACCAGCGAGTCGATTACCCGTGAAAATCAATGAGGAATGAAATTTTCATGATAAATGACGACCGAAGTCATGGTCAGATTTATATTAGAGCGACAAACGAAGAAAAACCTTTTTTTACGTATTACGGTTCTTATCCTTCAGTTAACTGCCACTTAATTGTCTCGCACAAAAGGCGACAATTTCATTGACTTAACATATCTTTATCGTCAAATAGCTCGATTTAGAAAGTGAGACGGTGAAGGTGAAGGAAAAAAAGTTAATGACTGTCAATGTTCAAATAATTTTCTATTAGAAGTTTATCGCTCGAGATAATTAGGATTAAATTATTTATTATTTAAACTCTATATCACAATAGAATTGATTCAATGCAGGTTTTATCTTCGATAAGATTGATTATCCAAAAAATTGCCAAAGTTTTTTTCAATGATCAATCTTATTGAAGATAAAACCTGCATTGAATCAATCCACTTAAATTAAAAAAAAATTTTATAGTGCGCTTTACTATTTACTTTATTTATCTTAAATGCTCTCTTTTTATGTTAAACAATATGTAATTTATACTAAACAATTTTGAAAGGAGCGAGCTAAAACACTGACTATTAAAATACCTCTTCTAGACATTTTAATAAGCTTTTCAAGTTTGGTCTGTTAGTCATTCGAAAATTTCATGAAAAAAGCTTCTACATTCTGAAGGATGTAGCATTTCATTTTTTTCAATATTGAATTTTGCGAGTCCTAAAGTAATGTCCTTTTGTTCATTTTCAAAGTCTTTAGGTCTTAGAAGAGCCTAGGATAAGTGGTGCTCTGTTTGCACCGAAAATCCAACCATTTCAAGATCAATGAGAAGAAAAACTTATTTTCGAAAAGGATTGGACTCGTCCTCTTTCTCTACGCGCCAATTCAATTATAAGATTTGGGAATCAAAACTTTGAGAAGCGCTCTCAAGATTCTTTCTTCCTCAAAACTTTATTCTTCTTTAGAATTCTTTCAACATCTTTTGTCCTTTATCTTCACAGTTTCATAATCCAAAACAAAGAATAAGAGTCATATACGATTGAAGATAATTTTCGTGACTTATTTTGGCGACAAAAATGACACTGAAGTTTTAAGTACTGCAATCACAAAAAAGGTGTATTTGTTACGAACGTCGGAGTAATCTTAATCTAATAAGCTCCGTGTAATAAGCCGGATTCGATGGTTGCAGTTTAATTACATCCAAATGGCAATAACGAGAAAAAGCAAGCAAAAGGATCGAAGAAAAAATCAATTTTATCATCGCGGGTTATCCCTCTCATTGGTTTCTTCCCAATAAAAACTCATGTCAAGGACGAAATTCTCTCTCTCATTGCGAATCCCATTCAATAATCCCTCCCTTCCATGGCTTCCTTCGTTAGATTAAAAAAGTGTTTGATTCAAGAGCAAGTATAACAATAATATTGAAGAAATATTTCTCTCATATTTTCTCTTCTCTTTTATTAACTAGTAATAAAAATTATTACTATTATTATTATTCCATAATTTAAGTCAGTGTTTTTGTCTGCCATAACAGATATACAATTTAATTTTTAATTTTTGACCGACTATTTGATACTTTTTATTTCTTTTGACGGCTCAATTTTTTAAAGTTACATTTACTATATAATTACACTGACTATTATGTCATTGTGACGAGCATCTTATCATGCAAAGGATAATTGTATGGCCATTTTGAATATCAGGAAATTTCCAACAATCGGTCTTTCAATCACTTACGAGCAATTTGTGTCTACAAATTTTTCATCGGGTTACGTCTAACTCTGCTTTATAATACTTCTCTATTTCTGCGTTTTTTTTGTTCATCTGTTATTTTATTACCGCATTTATTCGAATATCTGAAGATGACTCGATTAAGAAGCTGAAACATGTTATATAATATTTCCGAGTTTATAGCTTACTTATAATTATGGACTGTAATTTAATAAACGTTTTATTTTTATTATGTTTTAGAAACTGATTCGTACATACTCTTTAGATCATTATTATTACTCGAAAAATCGAAACATCTTCAGAAACGTAACCACTTTCATGTTTATTTTATGTTGTTCAATTCAACTTGTGCAATAAACTCATGTCAATCTTTCACATAAAGGGAATAGCTGCGAAAGGATCGAGTCCCTTCAAACCTCTTTTCAGGTCAAGTTATCGTTCGCGATCCACGATTAGCAACTCCAAGTTGAGAGCCACGGAGGCGACGGGTCCCCGACGTGCACCACTGCCGTTGTCAGCCGTCTGATGCAGGCTCACGGCAACTTCTTCCTCCGCAGCGCTCATTCTTACTCGCTAGCCACGAGGACGCGGCCATCGAGGTCCGAGGGCTCTGACCTCTTGTCCGTATGCCGCCTGCCGGTCTCGCCGGTCTCTGCGGCGTTTAGGGTGTGTTCTCCGGAGCGGCGCCGAATCGTCCGGGCGCCTTGGTTCCCTCTCTAATTGTCGAACTTTGTCCTGATACTGTCCAAGGGACACGCAAGACTCGTATGCATATCGAGCGTATCATTCAAAAATGAGAAACACCAAAGGATTAAGAATCGACTAAGAATAAACTAACGAATACTAACTTTACTTCGTTATGTGTATATGAGAGACCAGTCCATTACGAGTCAAAGGGTATCATGGGTCATTGACCGGTTAAGATAAACCAGAGTGTTAGATAATATTGTGTAACTGATACCATACAATTGTTACTTTGTTGTCCTACTCGTATATAGGTGACAGCAGGTGACAGAGATTAAGAAACTCCGTTGTTTCGGGACGTGCGTTAATGGTTTTTGTAGTGCCATTTCAAAAAATAACCGTAACTATCATACGACCATAAAAATCGTTTTTTTTTTAAATTTGATTTTGCCATTATTTATCTTTCTTTAGACCAAACAATTTTTGTTTAACATGTTTTTCCATATTTACCTTTCATATTTATATTTCCATTGCCTGCGGCAATTAAAATGGGGCACCTTGTACACGATTTAATTGTTAGTCATAAATCAATTCTTGCGAGTAAACGAGTTTTCCAAAGATAATGTAAGTTTTTCAACAATAATGTACGGTCCAGGTTTGAGTACACTTGCGACTTCATCATTAATCAGTATTCGTTGAATATGTAGGACGAATATGCACTATCATACGTCTATCGATCGCTTAATATCGTTTTACATATCTTTAACTCTTCAGTACAATGAAAATTAGCGCCTTATCCATATAAACCTGAATAATTCGCGTTCGATCACTTTTTCATGTATTTGAAGTGTATTTTCATGTATTTAAAAAACTCTCTAAAAATTCATAAACGTACTTTCAAGTTTTTAGGACAAATGTACTCTATCTTGGGAAAAAAAATGTATAATGTAATTACTTTTGAAATTTTGAGAAATTTCCATAAATAGAAATCGATCAGACACTAATTATCCAGGTTTGCGCGCAAGATAAAGACTGTTACTCACATTCATTGGAAACGGGCGACTCCGTTGCGGTGGCCATAGCGTTATCTCTGCAACAAAAATATTGGATAAGTATATATTCAAATGAACACCGGAAATGAGAACATTGGATGTCCGAGGGAGAGTAGGTACATAGAATAAACACGAATCTGTTCTATATTCCTGGGACAAGACTTTATTCTTTTCAATTACAAATACGACTCCTGGTATCACATCGTTGGAATATCTACTATTCTTTTAGATTATATTACACTTTCTCAGTTCAAAAATAAACGTCTTGAGAATTTGGTAGAAATAAAGAGAAAGACCTTTTATAAAAAGAAAGACCTATTATGTATTATCGATTAGTTTTTCTGAATCTTAAACAGAAACGAAGACTCGCAGCCGTGATATCATCGATTTGCTTTACGCTAAACTTGCGCGTATTAATTACAAAGTTTTTTAATAATACAAGATATTATTTACCTATAGTTTCTGTTTCATGCTGAATAATATGTACAAGTTTTAGCATTTTGTTATTATTAGTATAAAGTCCTCATGCGACTTACACACAAAGATCTTTATTACTTTAATGTAATTAAAGCTGTAATTATACTCGTAGAGCAATAAAAAGAAATTTTAGTTATTACATGTTATTACACAAATATGTTTTCTTGTTTATTTCAATCAAATATATCCTTAAAGTGATACGAACCTAAACTAAACTGGAGTATCGATTTTTTATTTGTATTTCATAAAGTTATTTATTATTTCATACTTGAGACGATTTATTAATTACTTTTACTATGCGATAAACAACGAAGATAAAAACCGTGAAAACGTTTACGAATTCTCGAAACGTATATTACATAACTATATATATTGCTACATTAGCTACATAAAAGTAAATGTATGAAAAATTTCTATCATCAAACAAACTTTCTGGTATCATTTAAAGTCACTTAAGGTCGGAGCTTTAAAAGATTTTGTAGCGTGACAAGAGTTTCCAATAAAAAATGAGGAAAATAATAATTAGATCGCCTTAATTAATACCATATTATGCTATTAATTTTTTTTATCACAAAAATATGTTTTATTCTGTATGATTCAAAGTGATTGACGCATCCTTTTTTATTATTTTATGCGAACTGTACTCAAGCAGAACGAGTGATTACGATATCAAAATGATGTGAAAATGACTTCAAAATGATTATTAAAAGTCATTTTTCAATCATTTTCTGATTTATTTTAATGTCATTTTGACTAACGACGTTATCGTGACTTGTTGTTCTGCTTGGATAGTTCAGTGTATAACATGGTGTATAAGATAATTATTAAGGACATTAAGGTGTATATGTTCTCTTTCCATACTTCAGCACTGAACTTCTTGCACGGTCCATGTTTTGTCTCCTTCTCTCCAATGTGAAAAGAAAAAGGAGAAAGAGAAGTTCAGCTCTGTGGTATAGAAAAGGAACAGGCCTTATAAGACGGTCAAGATAGATTATATAGCGACATCTAGTGGCTATCGTTATTCACTCGAACATTAATACTCCGCATTAAAAATATCTTTTTAAAATTAACGGTTTTCAGCTATAGTTCTAAAAAAACAGCTTTTTTCAAATTACAGAAAGAAAACTAAAATTATTTTTTTTTTGAAAGAAGCAAATATGGCAAATTTTACGAACATATAAATTTTTCCAATGAATTTTGCTATCCTTAAAAAAGGAAGAATCGAGAAAATCCATGGAAAATAGAAAAAAACGGGTTTTTCCAAAATTTTAAAACTATATTTCCAGCAAAAGATACAATGCAATACAATGATCATTTCATCTTTGTTTAACATTGGAAGGCAATAAGAAGGAAATGATTCACCGCGTTAAACTGCATCATCTGTATCTTTTGTTGAAAAGCACCTAAACAAGAATTGAGAAAAAAATCTATCATATATATATATATATCTTAACCTTAAAAAAAATTAATTTCTTAAATGTAGACCAAACAATTTAATTAATCATAACAGTTAATGTATAAATATTAAATATATATTTTAAGATCCGCTTCGACTAAAAATAGGAATTTTTCAAACTTAATTAGAGTTATTCTCTTATAAATCCCATTTCAAATTGTAATTGTTTAAATATTTTACTTCAATTATTTAATTAATTAACTCTTTCTTGGTCCAATCGAAGTTTTGAAGGTCCAGAATTTTCAATTTTGAATTATTCTACCTCAAACACGTACAAAAAAAGTGAAAACTTAAGTCATACAATTGTAAAATTATTCTTGAATGTTTTCAAATTTTTTAAAGCGCCAAAAAACACTTAGAAAAATATAATAAGTACCCAGTTATGGACCAGGAAAGCAGTAGAAAAAAATGTTACATCACAAAGGGTTAAGTCAATTATACCGTCAATATTTATGGTTACTTAAGTAAACTAATAATGAATTGGTTAAATGAGAAAAGGCAAAGGATGTTTGAAACACCCTATATATTCCTTTGTCCACAACGAATTTACTAAATAAATAACCACAATGAGTAAAACACAAGTCTAAAAATTAAAGCTACCTTACAAAACAAATTAATGAATTTTACATCAGCCCGGTATATTCCAATTCCTACCTTGATAAAAATAAACAAAGGCCTAACACTTTTTATTTACAAACGTTCCGCCATGATTTCCTGTCATCATCGCTCAAAAGCCATTAATAACCGCCGTTTGTTGTTTACACAATCCGAAAAGAAGCAATAACGGAATGCATCACAAAACCTCACCGTCTCAAATACGAAAAGCGACAGACGAGAAACGATATCCTAATTATACGTTCACAGATCAACTCTCCAGGAAGGCGTTGCGTCGCTCCAATAAATCGTGACGCGAAGGTCGGAGGCGTCTCTTTGTTTGCGTCGGAAAAAGGGCGAAGGGAAAACATTTACCTGATTCCTTCTCTTTATCCTTCTCTCGCGGGGTAAGAAACGCTTGCAGCTCTCTCGACTCTCCGAGTCCGACTCGATGACGGGCCTGCCGATTCACGAATCACGGACGTAACTCGTTTCGCGGTGTTCGCACGCGGATAAAACCAGACGCCGACGCGACGGGACAGAACGAACCGAGTCGCCGTGTATGTATACCAAACCGGTCGCTTCGCACGCCGCTTTTATCGCGCGGCGTCTTTGTGCGGGATTCGAGTCGCCGAGGGCGGCCGAACGTTGCCGAGATTGGACGAGCCGCCGCCGGCGCGACCGTCCCATTGGCTCGCCGGCGGCGCCGCCTCGCGCTGATTGGCCCGTTTGAACCGTCGAACGTTGTCGACGCCGTACCGCCGTGTGCATTCGCCGAACTGTTCTCGATTAACTCGGCGGCTGCTCCCGCGTCGCGTGTTGGTCCATTTGTCTTATTTTTTTTAACGTTTAAGCGTAACTAATTCAGGCGTTGAACTTAATTCCTGCCGCTCGCTACTAGAGGGTGCTGGCTCCAACGCTGGCGAGTTTCGACGATGAAGTCACAGGTCTTTTGTAGTTTGGACATCGTCGAGAGTGATTCGATCCTCGCAGGTTAGATTCCTCGACGCCAAAGAGATTTTCAGATCGATTGAAAATGAATCGCGATAAGCTGTTTTCCCGACATGTGCTTCTTCACTACTTCGACCTCAAGAAAACCGCAGCTGAAGCGCATCGCTTATTATCCGAAGTGTACGGCGATGAAACTCCATCGGAACCAACATGTAGAGTTTGGTTTCAACGCTTCCGAAACGGTGATTTTGATGTGAGAGACAAAGAACGTACAGGACAGCCGAAAAAATTTGAAGATGTCGAGCTGCAAGAATTGCTCGATGAGAATCCAGCTCAAACGCTTTTAGAGTTGTCGAAACAGTTAAATGTTAGTCAAATGGCCGTCTCAAAACGCTTGCATGCCATGGGAAAGATCCATAAGCAAGGGAGATGGCTACCACATGAGTTGTCAAAAAATGCCATTTCGAATCGTTTGACTATTGCGACTTCTTTGCTTGTCAGGCAAAGAAAAAAGAGTTTTTTGTGGCGCATCGTGACTGGCTATGAAAAATGGATTTATTTTGATAATCCCAAGCGGAAAAAATCATCGGTGGACCCCGGCCAACCATCCGCTTCAACGTCGAAGAGGAATATTCACAGGCATAAGACCTTGCTGTGCGTTTGGTGGGACCAGGAAGGTGTGCTGTATTACGAACTCTTGGGTCCAAATCAAACCGTTACAGCTGATCGCTACAAACAGCAATTATACCGATTGAATGACGAATTGATGCAAAAAAGATCATCCGTAGCCAACAATCGACGCAAAGTCATTTTGTTGTATGATAACGCTCGACTGCATGTCGCGAAAAGCGTGAAGCAGGCACTTCTAGAGCTTGAATGGGAAATTCTCCCGCATCCAGCGTACTCTCCAGACCTGGCACCGTCGGATTAC
>NW_017299190.1:698875-732308 GCF_001594075.2 Trachymyrmex cornetzi
TCGAAAGACACCGCGTTCTACCGTCGTGGGATTTCCCTGTTGCCAGAAAAATGGGAAAAAGTAGTAGAAAATGGAGGAAATTACTTTGATTAAGGTATTCATTCATCTTCCCTTCGAAACAAATCAATTTTGGAGACGAAAAAACGGCATTAAGTTCGACACCTAATACTATATTTCGACAATAAACGATTTTTATTTTCGCACTAACAACCGCGTAAAAACTCTCATTAGCCCTTATTTGTTCTTTATTTTGACATTCTAAAGAGTTTGGTTATTTGTTTTATTCATTTTTTTTAATTTTTTATTTTTATTCTTCAAAAAGCCTCTTTGTTTTACTATAATTGCGAAAAACGCTGTTGATACATTTATTATTAATTTTTTAAACGCCGCATCTTAATTTAAATATCGATTAAAATTTGTCATTGTAACGAGTATCAATTAAGTGACAATAATAATAATAATAATTTTGAGATCTATATTTTACACATCTTTTTAGTTATTAACTTTATAATATTCTGGAACTTTGTTCTTATTTATAGTCTCTGCGATTTACAAATTTATTGCCCCGGAAAAATCCTATATATGTAATTCTATATAATTTTACATACTTAATTATATGTAATTATATATAAAACGTTTTTCCCGGATGATTAATTCTTCCAACGTCTTTCCCGAAAATTTCAATAAAAATGAAATTGCTCGGCTTATGATAGACAATTTTACGCATAATTTGTTACCGATTTAAATAATATTTAAATATATTATATTTATGCTATGCAAATTTCATTCTTTTTTTACAGCACTGGATGAAAGAGTCGCCAGCGCTCATCAATGGATCGCGCATTATATTCGGATGGCAAACCGTTAGAACCGTCTTAAAAAAAACAATCATTCCGGATGAATCATATGACTGCATTCTTCAAGGAGTGTGTGGGACGTCGCGACCGTTGCCGCGCGAAAAAAGTGTATCCCAAATATGGGCGGAACGTTCGCGACTGGTTTCGCCAGGAATCCGACACTGTCGTCTTTTCACTCCGGGTGGGGTGCGCCTACGACAAAAGTGGCGCGATTTGCTACGATTTACTCCTTCCGTGGTCTTCGATCAATTTTACCTTGTATACAACGGGCTGCGCGAGTCGCGACTGATCCTTGTTTTCATACGTATAGCCTTTGTTATTGCGCACTTTGATCCGCTATCCGGATTTCCGCATGTATGAGATAAGATTATTGCGTTTTTTTAATTCTGTAAGATTAGATTATTGCCCTTAAAATAAAAGAGTATTCGATTAGTCCTTTTTTAAATTATAAATAAACTACGAGTTATTATAAACAAATAATAACAAGATCGAGTCAATAGACTAGAATTATAATAGAATTACGATAGAATTTAGTAGCAGAATGTGATGGTAGATTGACTACCGAAATCGAGTAGAATCTATTATTATTGGAGATATACAAATGAGTTGTTTTTTTTTATAAGATTTGAATTTTTTACAGCTGAATGTTGGATGACATTAAAGTGCGAAATTTTATGCTCATATTAATTGTGAAGCGATTGGACCAAGTAAAACAACTTTCGTATTTTTAGTTTAATACAAATTATAGCTTCTCATTTATGTTGCGTAAATATTCGTACTTAAAATAAAAAAGACAATAGTACAATTAAACGTTGAAGAGAGGAAAAAGTTGAAAATGCAGAAAGTTTAACTATAAAAAACAGATCAATATATAAGAACTCGATATGATGAGATGCGAAGCTTCCAAAAATCGCACACATTGACATCATATGTCTGTGATTGACATCTACATATATGTATAATACACGTATATACATATATGTATAATACACGTATATACATACAACATACCAACATACCTGTGATTGGATATAAAAACATAAGTGACGAGTCCAGGATACAAGCGTCCCGACCAATAAAATGTTTAGGTTGATCTCTGCAAGAGATAATGGGGTCTTAAATTGACTCACTGATCAAGACGGTTATACGTCGTCTTTATTCATTTATGTAAATTTACATGCATAAAAATCTTTATGCTTCCCATTATTTTGCGTTATAAATTGTGTATATATATATATATAGTATCGATCCCAAGCAATGCAAATATTTTCAAAATACGTTTAACAGATATAAACTATAAAATAAACGTTTAAAATTTAATACGTTTATTAAACTATTTAATAAATGTTAAAAAAGCGTATTATTCAATCTTGAAAAATTGAAACATATAGATTCTAGTGACCTTAGGACTCTTTTCTAATTTTTAAATAGTGTAATTATTCGGAATAATTTTACAATTTTATTTTTTATTTATATAGGCTAATTATCGTACTATATTTATGTTGAGTTCAAGTATTGTAATTTCATATATGATTGAAAATTGTAAAATTAAAATAACAAAAAACTATTATATAGTGAGTCTTAAGGATTTGTATGTTTTTTTAGTCTCACAAAAAATATATTTTTCTATTACGAGTTAACAAACGTGTATTTAACGTTAATAATAATTTAATATTTTTACACAAACATAAAAACGTCTCAATTAACGTTTTTTAAATGTAGATTTTAAACGTCTACTTAGGATATTAATTATATTTCAATTTATTACGCGTGTATATTTAATATATTTATTAACTGTATCATATATATATAAAATACATATTATGTAATAATACAAATGTATCACGATAATTTTTTTAATGCCTTAACTTGAATTTAAACGCTTATCGGAGCGTATATAAACAATATCTTCTGATATATATGCACTTCTGCACATATTATTATGCACAGAATATGTACATAATAATTCAGCAAAAAAAATTTCCATGCATAAATATGTATAAATATTTATAAACATACGTAAATATTCATAAACATATACTCATATTACATATAATCATATTATATATAAAATATATCCATACATGTTCATACATTCCTTTTTCTTTCGTAAAATTAGTTTTTAGTGTTATAGAAATAATAATAACAATGTGAAAACATAAAAAATTATTAAAGGGATAATTCTCACATTGTTCGTTAAAAAAAGAAACAAGTTTAGAAAAATGTAAAAAAAAATTGCTCGTATACAATTATGCATAATTTTATATATAATTATACATATAAGTAATTTTTTTATATTTCTTCAAACTTGATTTTCTTCTAAAATAAATCATGTGAAAATTACCCGTTTAATTATTTTTAATGTTTTCACATTACTATGATTATTATTCCTATTACACTAAAAAGTAATTTTACAAAAGAAGGAGGGATGTATGAATACGTGTGGACATATTTCATATATGATTATACATGTTTATGAATATTTATGTATGTTTATACATATTTATACATATTCATGCATGAACAACTTTTTATCAGGAAAGCATTAATAACCTCGCGTGTTATACTATACTACTGTATGCATACTTCAATTATAGGGAAATAACGTTTTACTTGTAGTATGCCATTATCGTATTACTATTAGGGTCATGGCAGAAAAACTTAAACTGCAGTAAGACATATAAGCATCCAGACAGCACACAATATTTACAAAATATTTAGAAATATTTATAAGATTTATTTTAAATATTTTGTAAATATTTTTGTGGTTTTAGATTGCACAGATCATAAATATTTATTATAAATATTATGAAATACTTATTAGAATAGTTATAGTAAATGCTATAAAAATACTTAATGAGACATTATAATCCAAATAAAAAATACTTAGAAATATTTATCTATATTTATCATAAATATTGCATAAAATATTTAGTCTATATTTTAATAATATTTCGAATAAAGAGCTTTATATAAAATATGTATAAAATATCTATATAACATTAAAAAAAATGAATATTAATAAATATTTATCATAAATATTCTGTGCTGTCTGGGCAATTCCGCGGTGGAAAAAAATTTGTCAGAATTTGTCCGAAAAATTTAAAAAATAACAAATTCTGACAAAGACAGTATTGCCGAAATTTGACAGAAAGTATCTCATTTTATCTGTAACTGTCTGAATTTATACATTTCATATAGTAATTATGAATTACTTTTTTCAAAAGTAATTTCTCCACTCCTGGCATTATCGTTACTGAAAAAATGTAAAATCATTATATACCAAGTCATTATATTCATTATTATAAAAAGTGATGACGTTACAATTAAGTAACTTTCCAATATTTATTTCTGTTCAATTGTAACGCGGTAAAATATCTTTTCTATCGGTCAATGGGTAATTGTTGCCTAATTGACATCGCTAATGCAGCTAATATGACATCACCATGAATAAGAATCAGGAGGTATCAAAGTGTCCGCAAGAACGATATATCGTCCTATTAAGTATAAAGCCTCTTCGCGCCGTTTCCCACCCGCACTGTAATGCGCGAGTCTCACGCTTTCGACTCTCGTCTCCGCATGTCGCCTCGTTCGCCGCCAATGGCGATTCGCGCGCGCCCACCGGCGTGAAGTTGCGCGCGATCGCCCGGATCGCCGCCGAGCACCGCCGAGCGAGTGTTGATGTGCCGCGCGCGCACGCAAGTTCACGCGAGTCAATCCAACTCGATCCGCTCGATCGCGGATCGCAGGCGTGTTCGCGTTCACGTATAGGACGGGTACGGCGTACGGCGTGAGAATTACACGTGTCTGTTTGCCGATGGTGGTCGAACGAGACTGAGGCAGAGAGTATCGCGGAAGGATGGCGACATCAATGCAGGAGGGCGATTTCAAGGCGACCACCGTCGCCAACACCGTCGCCGATCATGCCGAGGAGTACAGACTCCGCACCGGGACCGACAGCTTCCCGAGCATCAACGAGAGGCCGGTCGACGACATCTCCCTCGAGTTCTTCTATAAACCGCACACGATCACCCTGCTACTCATCTCCATTGGCGCCGTTATATACTCTGCGTTCACCAGGTAGACAAAGCTCACTTTGACTCGTGGCCCTTTGATCCTTTGGAATTCTCGGATTATATCTCACCTTAATTTCTTTTGACTCTTTCCTCTTGTTTTCCTTGGAGATATAAAATGTATTTCAGTTAAAAAACGTGAGCAAGTGGCTGAAGAAATTTCGTGTTCGAATGTTAATTAGATTTATATCCGGTATGTGAAAATCAATATCTAATTTTGATAAGATAATCGCCTGAAATACCTTGACAATGACTGAATATTGTGCTCGAATGATACAACTCGTGTGTTACCATATACATGAGAATTTTAATTTTTTATGTGCAATAAAAGGCCGGTAAAAAAGGTTTCATTATAATTTTTTCTCCAGGGATACGTGTGCAAGTAATTCTGTATATTACAGTATGATTTGAATTTGTCCTTGGCTTGTCTATTATAAGCCATTCATGATTATGCTTCCATTTAGCTTAACTGTATTATGTATTATATAATTCATTGCACTATATTTCTGCTCAATATTTTTTCTTGTTTAGACAGTAGTTATGATTGTTATTAGAGATTTTTTTTCAATTGAGTTTAATTTAGCTTGTATTATTAATTATAATATTTTATATAGCAGATATAGAAAAGTATATATAGTTGTTACGTGTTTATTATGACTGATAAATGCAAATAAATTTTGGAACTTGGATTACTCTGATGTCAGTCACTATTTATAATCCAGTCAGCAAGAAAATTTATGTAAATGAAATTCAAAGGTCACAAAATTTTATCGTATCATTGGAATACGCAGAATATTGTTACATCTGAAAACATTTCTTTCAGGAATACCACCAATGTGGAGGACAACATGTGGGCGGGTATATTGTGCGTCATTTTCTTCTTCCTTATCATATCTGTCCTGACATTCCCCAACGGTCCATTTACTAGACCTCATCCTGTGGTATGGCGGATAGTATTCGGCTGCAGCGTACTCTATTTGATGGGTCTGCTGTTCTTGTTATTCCAAAACTATGAGACAGTCAGGAGGATCCTGGTATGGGTGGATCCAGGTTTAGCTTCCTTCCACATCGATATGGACAAGGAGTATGGTGTCAACTGCTCGGATGTCACAGTGGAAAGGATCTGGAATCACCTGGACGTGTTTGCACTGGCACACTTTCTTGGCTGGGCCTTCAAGGCCATCTTAATTCGTCATCTTGGTATCCTTTGGGCCATCAGCGTCATGTGGGAGGTGACAGAGATTGCCTTTGCTCATTTATTGCCAAACTTTATCGAATGCTGGTGGGACGCCTTGATTCTCGACGTTATAGTGTGCAATGGATTAGGTATCTGGGTTGGCCTAAAAATTTGCTCCATATTGGAGATGAGGGAATACAAGTAAGAATTCAATTTAAATCTTGAGGTCCACGTCTTTCAAATTTTCATTATTTATTATAATAAAGAATTTATTTTGCTGCACAAAGTATATTCTTTCTATTCAGAATTATTTTTTTTATAGGAAAATTTTATCTTTATTTCATAGAGAAAGAAGTTTTTCTTTTTTTCTCAATGAAGAGTATTGAATAGTACTTAATCTTTTAACTTAAATACTTTCTTAAATACAGGTGGGTCAGTATTCGTGACATTGAGAGCACCACTGGGAAGCTGAAGAGAGCAATGTTGCAGTTTACTCCTGGCAGTTGGACATCTGTTAGATGGCTGGATCCAACTTGCACACATATGCGATTGGTCGCTTTATGCCAGTTGGTGATATTCTGGCAAGTTTCCGAGTTGAATACGTTCTTCTTGAAGCACGTCTACGAGTTTCCTCCATCTCATCCATTTGTTGTGGCCAGATTAGTATTGGTCGGCGTTATAGTCGCACCATCCGTTAGGTAAGCGGGAAGGGCACAAATTTTAACAATATAAATAAGATTAGTTTTTCAAATTGTAAGTATTTTAAAATTTTACATTTGTATCATTATATACATGAAAATTGAAATTTTAGAATTGTAATATTTCAAGGTGTAATCTTATTAAGTATTATATATGGTTTGTGAATTAAATTATATTAATATACAAATGGGTATATAATTGGTACTTTAAATTTTCCAATCTAATATTATCGTACATATTAACAAATTGATCTTATAAATTAAAAAAAATTTGAATATGCGGTTGAGATAATATTTGTTGTTATAAATGCGTTATAATTACAGGCAGTATTATATGTACGTAACTGATCCGACGTGTAGTCGAGTGGGAACTCAGTGTTGGGTCTATGGGGCAATTATGGTGACAGAAGCTTTACTGTGTATACGCCATGGTGCAGCCCTGTTTGAACGTACTCAAGCTCTCAATATCCTCCTTTGGCTGCTTTGCCAGTCTCTAGTCTCCGTTCTCTGCGTCTATGGCTGTGTTTTGTGGCATCAGTACTTTGAGGTAGATACAAACACGTTTAGATTTTAATGTCTGTAAACTTCCAGAAAGAGGATTTAGGAAAAATATTGCTACAGTATTTTCACTCAGAGAAAAAATTTAAAACGGAAGTATCGTGCATAAAGAATTCTGCAATTATATGGAAAATTAGGTTCCAATAAAATGTCTTAATTTTCACATTTAATGTAATTGTAATGTGATAAACATAAGATCTCATAAACACAAGGCTTAATAATGAACAGTTTTGAACTACGGTACATCAAAGGTATAAAACTTCTGTTCAACTGCTCGCGGAGCATCTTTGATACCATAGCTAAAAAATTATTCATTCTTAAGTCTTGTGTTTAGACATCTTTTGTTCATCACATTGTAAGTTACATTATATGTGAAAGCTAATTTACTTCACCAGGATAATAGCAATAATTTTTTATATAATTAGTATGAGATCCTTCTTTTTTTTGGGGGGCAAACTTACACAGCGATTTTAAATCACTCAAATAAGTATCGTTCGTCAATAGCTAATTAATTTTGATAACTAACTCTTGTTGCTCCTTTTAAATGCATGATGCTGATCTCTGCAGACGGGAAAGAAAGCCACTATAAGGCGGTCAGTCTCCCATCTAAGCAGGTTTGACACGGATATAAGCGGTATGTTGATTGATTACATCATACAATGTGTAATCGCTTGATAGTTTGCAACAATCTGAGTTTGCGACACTTGATTAATCGTTCATTCCTACTGCCATTCTTGTCACTGTTACTATCAATCATCCTGAAATTTATTCATGTAATATCCTAACTCGAATATTTTATTTTTATTGACAACTTAAAATAATGAAAATATGATTAATTATTTGGATAAAATCACAGGATTATTTTTTATGAGGACTGGATGCTTTTATTTTAAACTTGACTTTTAGAATTTCAAATCTTTGAATATTAGATTCCTGAGTCTCAGATTCTCGCATTTTAAAAAACGTAGACTTTTTAAGTCATAAAATACTGTAATTTATGTAATTAAAATTTCTAAAACTCGATCTTATTTTAAATTCTTGGATCTTTTCTTTAAATTCTAAAATATATAATAAATATATAATAAAGCATTTAAAAAATTGTTATTATTCAGATTAGAGAAATCAGTCTTCATTAAGTAATTCTGTGTTTTTAATTATATTTCTTTTTTCAATATTTTTATATAATTTTTTTTTTCTATATCTATTATACTTCCCAAATTGAGATTTTTAAAAAGAATTCTTAATCAAATGCCACGACTCAGTCGACATTGGAGCGGTAATTTTTATGTGTGATTTACAAATGTGTTTATTTCAGGGAATATGGCTCGTCGTACGAAATCCGTGGAGGCATTGGATAAGAAGAAACTGTGAAAGAAAGAGTGAAAAGAATCGCTTGATGGTGAACTGAGGACACTAATTACACTTTCTAGTCGAATAGGACAATCGCGCGCAAGAGATAGAATGAATGATTAATGCGTCTGATTCTTTGTGACGTGATATGAGTGGTCTCCAAAGTGTTACTTTTGTTCCTCAGAATGAATGAAGATTATTGTTATTATTGATCCATGGACGCTCCAATTTAGCGTTCGATCAAATTCAATGTGAACATCGCGTAAAAACTGTTTATTGATTCATATTCATTCAGCGATTACGTTGTTCGCTTACTTTTTTTCTCTCCAACGTTAATTATAACGTTACCTCGCAAACGATGTGCTTGCAGCAACGTGTTCATCGAAGCATTGCTTTTAAACTTAAGACACACGTTTTTATTGTACGTAAATGAGAATCTCTTTTATGTATTGAAGGATACAGAAGCAAAGCACATGTTCTCCAACATCTTTTTAAAATTTTCAAATTATAGAGACAGGTTTACGCATCAACCGCATAAAACTGATGCTTCTAATTCGATTTCATAACTTAATCATCGCATTTAAAAATATTCATACGCGAATCTCGCAGGGTGGATGAATCAGAGTTTTGTTTCTGTGCCCATCGATTAGCACGTTTCTCGACTAATGCCAATTGACTCATTTGCTACAGCGTAATGTCCGTGGGTGCCATTTTGTTCCGCGAACGATTCTCACTCCGGAATCATCGAGGTCTCTTTAATCTCTATGTATGGGAACACGTTGCAAACGTCGTTGGGTGCAATCTGCGAGCCGAGCGGGCAATTCCACGCCTTGGCAAGCAACTTGTCGTTTGATGCGGAGACGAACACGCGGATCCGGCTAGGCAGGTTCTCGCTCTCGTGCAGGGAGACATAGGATGATGTGAGTGACGTCTTCGTGCAATACATCTGCAACGATAGAGATACAAAAGCATTAATAAGTGTTAATTAGCTGGGTCGACTCGATGACGGTCAAAGTTTGGAGGGAACAGACTCAACTGCGATCCTCGCGAATCTTTGGATTTTATTATTGAATTGCCATTCAACATTTCTAAAGACCCGAGGACCACAGGATTCTCCAGAAGAAATTCACGAGAGGGATCCCCATAAAATAAAACTGCTGTTAATGTAAAACGAACTGTGAGAACAGTACCTGAGCGTAGGCGAGGTAGAATAATTGGTCGATGCGGAGTTGTATCCATGGTAGTCTCTTCGCATTCGACATCGTAAGAGCCAAAGTATCATAGGCTAGTCTGAGTCCTATAATTTCAGACAACCGCTCGTTCAAGGTCAACCGCGGAATCTAGAATATTTACAAATGTCGACATTTTGCGTCTGCGAACGATTCAATAAATTAAGCATTACGCAAAAAAGTGCACTTATTGTGTTAAATTTTACTACATAGTGTTTTTAATAATCCCTTCTCCAATTTTTATTTATTGTACCTTATTCTCTCAAACTTTTACAGTGAATCTCACTCTTGAAGAAGTGAGATTGAAAATCGAGCCACTCTTTCAAGACTGTTTAGAGTGAGATTCTACTCCAAAGATTTTAGAGAGTACAAATAGGAAAATTGCATTATAGAATTCATCTTTAGTTTGACATTCCTCAATGATTTTTCGATCCTTTACTACACACGAACAGCCGTCCATTCCTCAGATTAATTTTCATCACTTTTATAAGTAATAACAATTTTTAAGAGATTCTTACACACATTTTAACATTTTTAGAAAATATTTATAAAGTTGTGTGTATTAAAAGAAATTGTGTATAGATATTATAACTAATTATTTGGTGCTCCTAGTATTTCAAAGAAGAGAAATGCACCCTGTCATGTGTATTAAGGATTGAACAACTCAACTTACTCTAAAGGACACGATTTGATCAGTGAAGGGTAATGTCATGTCTATAGGTTCTTGGTACAGATTCTCCTTTTGACAGTTGATATAATCATCGAAGTGAGTGTTTGTAAACTCGTTTTCAAACATCAGAGAATCTTGAGCATTCCTGATTTGATTCCAATAGTGTATACCTGTTACAAAGAAAATGATTGTAAAAATTCAAGTAATCAAAGAATCAAAAATAGAAAAAATGGTCCTTATATAATTTATATATAAATTTAGTCAACTAAAATCAATATTACGTGCAATAATCTTCTATTTTTAAAAATTATAACATAAACCGTACATGAGGTCTAAGAATACTACAAAAAAAAGTTTACGAAGAATATTAACAGTTATTAATGACTTATGAGATTTTTACGTATTTATATAATTACATTATTACAGTCATTTACCATTTGTGTCGAAATGATGGGCAATCTGATGAGCTATTAAATTCCCAAGGGTTGCTAGCAGAAAATAGGATAATTCATCACCGTTCATTAAGTCGCTCATTAAAGCCCAATCGATAATACCGTAAGGAATCACGATGAGATTTAGGGCGTAAATCACTTGGGCTTTCGATTGGAATGGCGTAGCATAGTATGTCCAACTGTAACGTAATTTACAAATTATAAAAACTTAAAATCCAAGAGATCTCCCAAATCAAAAAATTTAAGAAATTGAAAATGAAAGTTTTCGAAATTAAATAATATAAAAAATTTGAACTAGAGACATATGAGTCTATACATAAATAAAATAATCTAACAAAAGAAATATAAATTTACACAGTTAAACATCTAGGATTTTATGAATTTATTTAAATTGAATTAATTTATTGATTATGAATTAATTATTTGTATTTTATTTACATTTGCTTTGGACCACCAACTTCTCTTCTTAATTCGGTGTACATTAGAATTCTGTATCTTTTTAGTAGCATCATCGAGTTGTTAAAGTAATTGTCGTTTAGAATTACCTGAAAGTTGATTGTCAATTAGAACGTAATTAAAACTAATTAAGATATACAGAATGATTTTTAATTAAATGCCAACATAAAAAATGAATTAACATTCGAAATAAAAAAATACGTTATATAAATCTGTTAAAATGTTTAAAAAATGCCTTCATATAATGATATTTGTTTTTATTGTAAATTTTCTCTCTCTCTAGATGTTCTGTTTTTAATAATATCAATAATTATTTTAATAAAGTAATAGTGAAGAAGAATCAATGTATGACACATATATATTTTTTTACCTCTGATACGTTATATTCATTATATAGCGAGTTTCTGTTCTTGAAATAGGAAACAACAGGTAATGCGAGTTTCAGATCATTGATCTTGTTTAGCAATTCTTTTCGTCCTTCCTCTTTTGCCCATTGTGCTTCTTGCATTTTGTCTGACAACGTTTGCTTCAAGTTGTTGAATGTCTTTTTTATCTATTGAGTAAAACAATAGTCAAAAAATGAAAAACAAGTATAAATTCGAAAAATTGAGCACTTATTTATATTTATTTATATTTTATTTACATTTAAATTCACTTACTATTACATTCATTTGCGTTATTTCGTAATCAGTAAAGGATGATACGTATAAACTGGACGCTTCCAACCGTAGAAGGTAGGTAGCCACATGCAGACAATAATCCTTTACATTATCGTGCTTTGGCAAGACCAGCTGCAAAGAATTTCATTTCATTATATCAATAAAAATAAAGAGAATGATAATTTTTATTAATACAAAATATGAAACTATTAATAAACAATTCCATCATTTGTTAAACTATTTGTAATATAATATTTATATTTGTATACTTTTACTTTATATTTTTTACATTTTATTTAAATTTATATATGAGTATTTTTATTTTATTATATTTAAATATGATCTTAACATGTAATAGTTACCTCGTGATAAAGCTTATTCGCATATAATGCCATTATCGCGTTGTTAAGATTCATAGAATTTTTTTCAGCATATTTTTCTAATTTGCGTAAACCTTTAGTTAATGCGGCATGGAAATACACTTGAATAATTTCATTACTTTCCACGTGTACTCCTGTTAACAAATGAATTAATTGCGCCCAATTTACCTGCGAGAGAAAATTGTAGTAAAGGATAAGAGATTGCTAAAAATATAATAAACTTTAATCTAAGAGATTAGAATTAGATACTTAATTTCACATTTTTTTGTTTTTATTTTTCAGAGAAATTAAAATTCTTATGCGTTTTTACTTACGAATGTGCTACTACTCTGTAAATCCTCTAAACTGACTTTACTGTAATCGTTCATCAAGTACGCCTCTCGTATTTCACTCTTAGATGGAAAGTTCTGTAGAGTTAATAGTTTTATCGATAAATAATATTATTAATGTTACAAAAATTCTATGATATATATTTAATTACCGAAAAATATTCTTGCATTACAACAGAATCAATCACATGAACAGTTTTTTCTATGTTTTCCGATTGTATACTCCATTCTAAATCGCTATCATTTAAGCCCTTAAAAACATTAAGCTCTTTCAGCGTTTTCCTAATGGATCTCATAAATTCGCTTGTATCATTCTATAAAAAAAGAATAATTATTCACTTAACTCTTCTGTATGCATTTCTTATATTAATCCATTTTATTAACTTTTTAATTTACTTATACTTTATAATTATCTACTTGTTTTTCTATATGAATCTCAAAGAAACTTACCAAAAAAGAGCATTGATTGAATTAAAAAGATTGAGAAAGGATATTTTATAAAAAAAAAGAGCTTTATAAAAACAAAAGCAAAATTGCTTTTTCTTCCTTCAGTACTAATAAAATCCTTTAATTTTCTCGTTAAACAATTTGCAATAATTTAATGTTTTGTACCTTGCATTTTTCATAATTATGATACAAAATTTCGAGATCCACGTACTGTCCTTCCGTTTCGAACGTGTCTTCGGAGCAGGGATCCTCCACATACTCCACTTTGAAAGGACTTTCATACGTCGTAGGACCTATTTTCAATGTGAAATTGTTTCGACGATATTCATCCAATTCTGGCACAACATCAAATAAAAGAGCGCTGCAAAATAATTCTAATTTATAATAATATGTTAATGAATCTTCCTGAAAACTTACCTATGATGTAACATTAATTGGGCGAATAAATTGGTGAAACCCATGTAATTATCAGACCACGTATCAGATATATAGAACTTTCCTATTTTTCTTAACGCGTCATTTGCTGTAACAAAATTACATCTATCTACATCTGACAATTAATTATTCTTGTATTACAAGATTATATATGTAATTAAGACTTAATTTTATTATATTAAATTTACTTCATATAAATCTTTATTCAGTTATTGACTGTCCATTAAATACTTAATAGCATCAATTTACCCATTGCAATTCTTTCATTGAAGTTCATATTTCCTTCATATTGCACGCAACTGTCGTAGTACGTTGCAAAAGTTGAACGCACGTTCTCGTGCTTCTCTTTTAACATTTGATCTAAAATGATTTAAAACAGAGTAAGAAATGTATAAATATTCAATAACTACTTTCAATAGCTAGTCAATCTTTTCTTCTAAAAGGAAATTAATGTTCCCTGGATTCCTGGCGTAATTTATATATATTTATATAACAAAAAGTTATTCCAGCTAAAAATAATTAATAATTACTAATTTAATAATTGATTCTTATAATTATGCAATAATCTTTTTAAGACTTATTAATAATTATACGTCATTAAGTAATTAATAAATTTACTGGCGATTCGTTGGTAATTTCTAGATCTCCGAATTAGATCTCCGTCTATCAGCTGCGGATTTGCTTCAAAACTACCGCAAGCGTACTCATAGAAATCGTCGCAAGGATCGGCCGAATGATTCATGTAGGACAACATTCTGCTGGCAATCTGCTTGCAGAGTCCTGTCCCACAAATGCTTGTGTCTTCGTTAGAAAGCGTGGTCCATCCTGTGGTGATAAGATCCGTCTCATTGTAGCTTACTGGGATGGCTGTCCTAGTTGTGTGATTGTAAAAAATGGTAGTGGTTGTGTTAATATAATTGGACGTGGAAGATTCGTTGTATTTTTCCATTCCATCAGAAGTTAAATTAAATTTCTCGGTAGTGTAACTTTTTATACTAGTAATCGTTTCGTTCATCAGATCTTCAGCTTCCTACATGAAATTAAATATTATTATAAACATTAATATGACTTCCACAGATTTGAGAATATCTACACATCTATAAAAATCATATATTAAATATTAATTTTACAAATTTAAAAATATCTACATAAGAAATTAATATATTGAATATCAAAAGCAAATCAATTTCAATATTAAATTTTGGTATTAAAATTTAATTACACTTTTAACTTTTGTGGAAAACTTCTCATCCATCAGTGAAGTATAATTTATTGTAGAAGGTGAGTTCTCTCTCGTTTCATTCTCATTTGTGACTGCAGATTCTTCATAATTTAAATCTTTCGTTGTAGAATTTCCAGTATCTTCATTTTCTTGAGAATCTGATCGAGTTAAAATGTTACTCGTTGTTACTTCAAATTGCAAAGTCTCAGAATAATTGTTTTTAATGGAAGAATATTTAGCACTTGTACTTTCTTCAAGATCAGTTGGAAGACTCGGCGTTGTTGAAAATGTAATATTATCAATACCAACTCTCAATCTCTCATATTTTTTAGAATTCTCAGAAACATTCTCTTCGGTATCGTTTGACTGTGTCAGCAATGTTGAAGTTATAACGTTATTAGTCACAATGTCAACTTCTGATTTATCCGAACTGTAATATTCGTCAATAGAATCACTTATAAATTCCTTAGTAGTTGATGACATAATATTCTTTATAATATCAACAATTGAAGTATATTTCGTAGTGACGCCAATTGATCCACTTGATGATATTGAAGTTGCATTATTGATGACATTATCAGTTGTAATATCATATGGCAACGTAGTCAAGCCAATGCTTTCTTCCGTAGTTTCTACATTTTCTAAGATTTCGTTCGAAATATAGTCTTCAATACTTTTTTGAGATACAGGAGTAGACAATGTTATTTCATCGATACTCGTCGTATTTTCAAAGTAACGCTCAAAATGATGAGATCCTTTAACATTCTTCTTCGAATAGTCTTCAGTAATGACATTGATTTCTTCTGTTGGTCTATTTTCTGCAGTGGATGTATTCACTGGGATAATCCAAGTTCTTGCTAAAATTGTCTCTTCTGTTGGAGTTTTTTGAGTTGTTGATGTTGTTGTTGACGTTGTTAATGAAACTGTCATGATTGTTGTTTCTTTTGTGCGTTCTTGAGGATAATGCTGTTTAAAATACCCATAATAAAATTATTCATTCAAAATTAAATAAAAATTTTTTGTAAAAAAAAAGTGCGCCAATATAATTGAAACAAACATGAATAAAGAACATGATAAGAAAAAATTGTATAAAGTTTGTAACGACTTCTGTGAAATTTCTTTAGACTTGTAAATAAATTCATTTTATTTTTTTATACCATTTTCTTATAGATCTACATTTGTCTAAAGATATTCTATTCAATATCATACCTGTGAGTCATGTTTAATATATGGCTCCCTGTATTCTCTTTGATTCTGCACTTTCCAGGGTTTGCAAGCGAGGATAAGGATAAGGCACATAAAGAAGAAAATGAGCAGGGCGATGAGACAGCTTCTATACGACTGATCTCGTTGGGCAGCCTTGCCCTGCTCCCGATTGTTAATCTGATATGTTTTACGAAACGGCATGGTTCCTTCAACTCGGCTAACTAGCAACTATATTAATTTGAACGTGCAACTAAAAAAAGTCTCGATTCTTATATTGAAGCATATGCGACGTACTCTTGTCCTAATCTTTCAAAGATTGCGGTTTTGCTAACCGCTTCCTTCCAAATATCACAAGAATTATCACAAGATAATAACTTACACAACAAAGTGGATCGATTCCGAGCTGGTAAATTTAACCTTTTATTATGCAATATAAAAAAAATTTACTTAAATAATATGTAAATATTAATTTGCATTTAAGAAACTGATAAATTAATTTGGATTTGATGAGATTATTAGTTTAAATGTTGTAGAGAGAGTTGAAGGAACGCTAATTGATCAAGAATCAAACTTAAAGGAATTTTCAAGGACAGTTATACTTCGGCTATCTCATAAAATTGAATACAAACTTTGACTATTTCATAAAATTGATATTTTCTTAAAAGTTATTTTACACCTTCGCATTTGTGACTTCTCGTCTAGATTTATTATTTTATAACAAATAAATTAAAAAGATGTCGCGCTGTCAAACGTTTCGTTACAGTTCTAGTATCATATGTATGACTTTGTCGTAAAAAAATTTAACGAACGAAAGTGTTCGAAAAGATACTTGGAGTATCAGTTATAACTATAGCTGTGCCTATACGACAAGTTTCTCATAGAAGAATCGAAATCAGCGACACCGAACATCTTCGGTGTGCGCGTAAATGTATATAAGTTACTTATGTCGATAGAGCATTATAATACAATTATCACAGATATGTAAACTACAAAATACCGTACGCGCGAATATAAAATGCAACTTGCGCCTTCGCCGATGATCCCATTGCACATACTACGACGATTCGTCTACGTTCTAATTGATGTACAATTTAAATACGAATCAAAAAAATATATATGCGTGTATGTATATATATATATATATATATATGTATATTGCAAAATTTTACTCGCTCGCGTGGGACGAGTAGAGTTCCATGTTGCGTTTGAAATCATTCTCGAAGTCCGTAACTGGTGAGTCGGATCGCTCGTTTAATTCACCGCCAGTTGATTCTGTTTTCAAGACGGGAGGAATATTTTCCATTTTCGTGTTGACTCCCTCGTCGATATCACCAGATATGAATGTTTCGGAGGCAACCTACAATTGAGAGGGATGTGATATGATTAAAAGAAACAGAGAAAAAAAAGACATAAGATTTAAGGAAAAAAATTAAACGAAATAATATTAACAACCTTTAAATAAGAAAAGTATAAAGCAGGAATAGGAGATTAAAATGTAATTAAAAAAAAATGAAAACAAAAAGAGCGGTCTAATTATAAGATATAAATTACCTTTCTTTCCATCTCATCAGTCTTAAGCTTTTCTAATTTCTCTTTGTCGGCAAGCGGGATTGCAGTCTTTGATAATGTTTGTCTCTTTGGGGTAGGTTTCCTCGGCTTAAATGATCCGGACGCTTTTTTCGGTAGTTGAGAGTTCGTGTGCTTCTTGGTCTCATTCGATTGTTCGCAATTATGAGTAACCAATTGCTCCTTAGTCTTAAAGGCCTGCGTAATGTTAATAGTCAGCTGTAGAAGAATTATCTGATTGCAGTTTTTGTGTTTACGTGAATTGAGAAGTAGGACTCACATGGGAGCAGATGTCACATTTAAGGCTGTGCTTATTCATCTCGTGATGTTTGAGAGCTTGCGCTCGGTGGAAGTTGCGATTGCAGTGGCTGCAACTGAACCGTTTGACGTTGCTGTGCGTCAGCAGATGCCGTTTGAGCTTGTCTGGCCGCGAAAATTCACTCATGCAGCCCAAGTAATTACGAAACGGGCACTTAAGTCTCTTCGTCAAATCATGGATCAGCATATGCCGGCCCAGTCGATCTTTCCGCTTGAATCTGGCTGGGCAATGCTGTGATTTGAAATATAAAGTACAAACATCAATAAACAATATGCAACTATATTTCAGTTTATTAAGTGCCAGTATAGTAAAGTTTATAATTTCATTTTCAGTGTTGGTCCCTCCATCCGTTCGTTCGTTTTCCCATCTGTAAGATTTTTCAGAAATAGCTTAACTTTTTCAAATTCTGTTTCCGGTAATAAATATTCAAGGACTTAGTACAAAGAGTGAAGGTAAAGTGTGAGTCAATTGGTCATAAAGGAGTCAAAGATCAATTTTTTTCTTAATGTTTACAGATTTTTTGCTGCACTACTTGGTTATATCCATTGCAAAGAATTTATTTTTATATGTTATTAAAAAAAATATCTATATCTATAAATGATAATTATAATATTAATCCAATCTATTTGCTTAATTATGGAAATTGCCTAGCATTATATATATATAAATGTAGTTTACTTCCACAAAACATATCCTTTTTTAGTATACATTGAATATCATTAATGCAAAATCCTAATTTTTTATATTCATTGCAATTATTCTTACTTACCGGACATGTAAAAGGCGTCTCTTCGCTGTGTATAAGCTTATGATTAGCCAGATACTGCTCGGTTTTAAAAGCTTTGCCACAATCTTCGCAGACAAATCTCGCCGATGCCGAGTGAGTTTTGAGGTGACGACGCAGAAATCTCTCGATGAGAAAGCTTTTGCCACAATGCAGGCATGCATAATTGTGTGTGGTGGTTTCCTTATGGTGCTGCAATGCCTCCAAATTTGAGAATGACGATTTACAAGTCGAGCAGCAGTAATACTTCTCCGTGGTTTTCTGCTTCTGGACGGAGTGGACGTACTGATGGCCACCAAGATCCGACAGAGTACTGAACACTTCGCCACACACGTGACATCGGTACTCCGAGCACTTGTGGCTGCGCGTGTGCTCGAGGAACTCCTCCAGATCTGAAAACATCATGCTACAGCTGCTCTGCACGCACTTGTACACTTTCAGTGCCAGATGCGAGACAATTAGATGGCCTTTTAGAGCTTTGTACGAATCAAACGTTTCTTTGCAGAATTGACAATGGTACGTGCGGTCGATACTTCCGTCCGGAGGCGCCTAAAAGTATTCAGAAGAATATCATTAAAACGATATATAAAAAAATAATAGATAAAAATAAACAATATAAATATTAATGAGTAAAATATTATATATAATTACAATTAAATTATGTTTAATATCTGTGCTTAAACTCTTAGTGTCTTAAAACTAATATAATATTTGAAATAACAATTTTTTCTTAGAGATGTTCTTATTCTTGCACAAGGAAACATTTTTATAAAAAAAATATTCATAAATTTTCTCTTCGTAAAAATTCGAAAAGAAAAATAAATCTTAGTAATTAGTTAATTAAAAATTTTATACCTCTGGTGGTAAGGAGTGAATGGCGGTGCCAGGCCATACTTTGTGCGAGGACATATGCTTCTTCACGTTTGATTTTTGCGCGAATGCACGACCACATACTACGCATTGATAAGGCTTTTCTCCAGTATGAGAACGTTCGTGCTGTTGCCAATAGAATTTTTTTGCAAACTGCTTGTTGCAATAACCGCACTTATACTGTAATGACGTAAATATGTGTATCTTAATATAAAAAATTCGCATTAATCTCTGACCTCTGTAATTTATTTAGTAATTTAAATAAATTCGCATTTTAGAAAAATTGTTTGAAAACAGATTTACATTATATTTGTTATTATAATTAAATTCTTACATTATATATATATATATATAATATATATATAAACTTTAATTAAATTGAATTAAATTTTATAGTTAAATAATATGAAAACATTTATTACAATTTAATTTAAAATTATAGAACCAAGTTTTATAAATTTTACTTTCTGTTTTGGAAAAAAACAGAAGGTAAAATATCAATATAATGATACCCTTAAGTTCAGCGTTCGATTGATGCCATTTTCTAATACACTGAGTGAATTATCCTGGAGGGATGTCTCGTTGTTCTCAAGAGAGGATTCGTTGTCCTCTAAAGGCGGCTCGTTGTCCGCCAAAGATGGCTCGTTGTCCGTCAACGAGGCGCTAGGATGTTCGGATTGACTTGAGGCGTCCTCCTGTGAACTGATGTCGTTTTGCAATATCGTCGGCATTTCGCTTGAATCTTCCCTCGTCGCCTCGATGGCAGCATTATCGAAAGTATCCAGGTTCTCTGTACTTAAAATAATTGGCACGCTGAACGTGGAGTCTGTCATGAAATAATTAGCAGCCTCCTGATCCACACTGTAACAATTCAGATCAGATTTAAAAAAAGATAACATACGTTAAAAAACAAGTTTTACAAAAGAAATAATCTATATATTCAAGGCGCGGCACGAAAATATTGAAATAAAATTTATCGAATTATAATTATAATTATCAATGACAAAATACCTAAATAGCATGTCTGCTTCTTCGAGAATAATAGGTTCTCCAAGCTGAAAGGTTTCCTGCGAATTGTACTGCGACTCATCTTGAACGACATCTTCCACATGCATTACCTGACTCTCATCGTTTGTTAAGAATTGAGTCAAGTCTACTGTTTGCTGCTGCGTTTTCTGGTGAGTTCTCTTGTGGAGTACGAACAGTTGGAGTGATGTAAACTGACTTTTACATTTGCCACATTGGAATATATCTTCCTCATCCTGATCAATCGCTGGTGAAGATATGTTAATATTATGTGATGAACGATATGTACAATATACAAGATATAATTATAGAAAATATTTACATATACATATATAATTATGTTATTTTTAGAATATTTGTATTCAGAAGAATTTGTCTCTCTTTTCAAAACAATTAGTTAGCAGATTAACAAAAGTTGGAATACATATTTTTCCATATCATGAAAAAAAGTCAGATATTTTTTTCAGAGAATATGTTTTTAGAAAAGATATAACATAATTAAATACATTTCAAATTTTCGCGTTGTTAATATTAAAAATTTTATCATTGAAATTTAAATTTGTAACTTAATTCAGTTTGAGTGTCAAATTATAATCTCTTAAATAACGAGAAATTTGAATTGGGTTTTTGGATTTAGATTACCTCGTCAAAATATGTTCTAACAATTTTGTCAAATTTTTTAGCAAATTTATTCTAACTCCTGTTTAGAGTCTTTTGTTTAACGACTTTCAATCATTTTCAAAAGAAGTAAATTTACATAAATGCAGATATGTGAAATGTATTCAAAATAAAATAACAATTTTATATAAATTATAAAGCAAAAATTAATAAACGAACAGATTTACTTTTCATTTATAATAGATTTTTATAAAAATATTCAAATTGTTTGTTTTTTGCTGTGGCAGGTTTACTATAGCAAATCTTAAAACCATCTATTACATTATTATAATAATATAATGTCAGGTCACATCAGGATATATTATGTCAGGATATATTATCTTACTGTGAAAGACAAGCACTTTTTGAATAAGTTTCTTAATTTATTATAACTCAAAAAATGGAGCCTAAATAATCCATGACATTTTTCTTATTTTTTGGAGATTTATCATCAGATTCATTCTCTGAAGTATTATACCTGACTGTTCGACTTCAGCTATCAGGTTTTGAGACTCCAGCAAGGATTGCACAGAAGAGCCGTCCAGCGAGACATCTGTAAAATCATCAAATAATTAAGATATGAGATACAATTATTCACTTATTTATATAATTAGTTTCTCAATTAATTAATTAAATCGTTCATTCTTCTTATTTTAATCATTGACTTAAATTCAAAATTTCATTTCTTAATTTATATAAATGTGTGTGTGTGTGTACGTATTAGTTTTTCTATTTTAAATTCTATAATTAACTATAACGAATCTCAACAATCAGACCTATTTTCATTGATTACTTCAATTTTTTAACAATTTGACTCTTTTGACTACATGACTAGAGAATTTATGGATCCTAACTTAGTAATTATAATTTTCTTATACATGTATAATATGCACTGAAGAAGATCAAATTCGAAAACATCTGCAATATGATTGTTCAATATATATTAATTATTGTAAATAAATACAATAATTCATGCACAAATAACTGTATTCACTTTTATTGGCTTTCCTTCTATCCTTTGAATTATTAATGATAAATTACAAATTAACAAAAAACTAATAAGTTTTTATAGACTTCTTTAATTAAAACAATTAAGAAAAACCATAAAACATATATTACAGGCAATAGGAGTCAACGCTGGTTATCACAATTAGTGCAATTCTTCTTTTTTAATACTAAAAATATAAAAACCTTGACTTTGAACGTTTCCACTCATGGTTTGAGTCTTCATCAGCAATCTTTCCCCCTAGCGCAACGATTGGAGTATTCCATACAAAATAATATCTCCAACGTTTTTCCTCTCAAAAATTGAACCGTTTATTGTTGTGAGGTAAGTCACATACTCACAAAGTTAGAAAGCTGAGTGGCAATGAGAACTCAAGCTAAAATTATATAAATGATTAAATTATCGTATGTATAATTTGAAAATTAATAATCACCTCACCTCTCGCACAGTCGACGCTTCTACACTGAACAATGAATCTCTCTTATGCAACTTTTTATAACTCGTTAAAAATTATCGTAAAATTTTAAAAAATAATAACTGCAAGAACAATATGTGTCTTGTTATTTCGAAAGTCGGTTAAATAATGATTGCTAAACAAGTAACATAGCGATCAATTTGAAGACGAACAAGCTTGATATGTATTATATTACGAACAACCTTAAAGTTTATTGAGAATCTCAATGTAGCTTTTTAACTTTGTGGGTATGTAACTTACTTCACAACAGTAAACGATTTAATTTTTGAGAGGAAAAGCATTGGATATATTATTTTGTTATCCAATCGTTACACTAGGGGGAAAGATTGCTGATGAAAACTCAAACCATGAATGGAAACGTTCAAAGTCAAGGTTTATATTTTTAGTATTAAGAAGAATTGAGCTAATTGATAACCAGCGTCGACTCCTATTGCCTGTAATACGTGTTTTATAGTTTTTCTTTGAATTATTATTCCAGAGCCTCACTTCAATTTTCAAATATATAATTAAACAAAAACAACTACATTATTCATTGTATATCAATTATTGCAAATACATACAATAATGCATGCATGAATAACTATGTTATACGCTTTCCTCCTAGTTTTTGAATTATTATTCCAGAACCTTACTTACTTCAATTTTCAACGTATAATTAAACAAGATCAACTATTCAATATTGTAAATACGTAGGAAATAAAAGTGTGTTATTTTTTATTTAGTGTTATTTCATTATGATAATAATTTAGTTATGACGTTGCAAATTTTTTATGATGGTAATCAGAGTTGAAAAAGTCAGTAGTTGTAATGGATTGGAAAAGTTACCTGTTACTTAAAAAAATAACTTATTGTAACAAGCTACTTTTACTATTATATACTTGCAACGAATAAAATAATGTGTCACTGCATTACAAGTAACAAATTACTTTTTTCAAAAACGCATAGTGGCGACAAGTTACTTTTCAAAGTAACTTCTTCACCTTTGTACAACTTTAGCATTTAGTTAATTATTGTTACAGTCATAAAAATTGCAATGTCATTATCAAATCGTTAATCGTTATTATAAAAAATAATGGTAAAAGTAACGGAGTAACTTTTACCATTCTCTGGTAAATACACATAACAATTCATACACAAATAACTGTGTTGGCTCTTGTAGGCTTCCTTTCTAGCCTTTGAATTATTATTCCAGAGCCTTACTCATTTTAATATTCAAATAATTAAACAAGAATAAATAATAATTACAATACCTTCAGATTATAAAACGGAACTGAGGGCACAGTTCTGAGAATACGCAAAGTGTAGATCGCTACATATTTATAAAATGCATCGAGGCAGGTCAAGTCGGTGACCCCCATTTTCCATATCCTTCAAACCCTGAAAATCTGCGCACTCTCGGTCTCTCATACTATCTAGCGCACTTGAAATAATCGCCGCAGGACGAGCTCGTGAAGATGCGATGGAGAAAGAAAACGACAGTCTACTCCATGCCCGAGGAACGAAGGCTCGAGGTGGATTGTTGACGTTTCCGGGATCGGTCAACCCCGCCTACTTCGGTCGACGCGCGCCTTACCTGTCAGAACATCGAGGATAGACTGCGCCATGTTTCGCTGTAACGATCAGCACACTGTCATCATAGCGGAGGCACCGACTCCTAACTCGCGCGGGTCGGCGGGATCCGCCGGGATGGAAACATGACGAGCACCACTCTCGCGTCCCCGTCGCTGCCGAGACGGCGCCAGCGCACTGATCGATACTTAACCTCAAAACGAAACAGCAGAGCGATCAGGGATGCCATTTTACAGACGCCAGATGTTCGAAACGGTTCCAAATATGCGTGACCCCTTTTACGTCCGACTAGTAACTTTCTGTTAAGGCTGTGTTCCAAATTTACTGCCAGCACTGAAAATGCTACAGTTTACGTTACGTGCACTATAGATTTCCAGTACTGTAGTCATTTTGGAACACAGCCCTTGAAAAGTATCGCATACGAAAAACTAAGGAAATGCTATAGTATATGTGACGCATACTATAGTATTTTCCTAGTTTTTTTCAATTCGATACTTTTCAAGAATAGGGATCGGAATTGAGCGCCCACGTCGGACGGTGCGTTGCGTTGCTCCTTCCTATTTTCCGTACGCGACCCGTAATTCGCTCACTACTTTCGTTTATAATTCAAAAACTAAGCTACGCATAGAATTTTGACAAAGGAAAAATGGTCTTAGAATTATGTCGGGAATATGTTATTTTAAAGACAAAAGTTTTGGGACACTTTCTATGGAAAATTCTGAAAAAAGATGTAGATTTTCTGAGAAATGCACCAACTCGTATAAAAAAATATGAGAAAGTTATAAAATTATATAGAAATTCTGAAAAATTGTATGAAAAATTCTGAGAAAAATTTTCACTAGGGAAACCCACGTAATAACATGAGGCCTGTTCTTTTTGGCTGAATTTTTGCACCAGTTCATCTTTCTTCCTTTTCTCTTCAGGGGGAAAGAAGAGGAAGAAAGATGAACCGGTGTAAAAGTTCTATGCAAAAAAACCACAAAAATGTGGACGTTACCCTACGGTTTGGTACAGGAAAAAGGCTAGGATATCCACTCTCAGGTTTCTCTCTATACAACGTCTGATTCCGCCATGCATGAATCTATCTCTTTTTTCTTTATACCCGGTGTCTAAAGTATCCAGATTGACGGTGCTCTTTGATACTCATAAGATTATTGTAATTGTATCAATAATAAATAAAATTAAGACAAATTAAATTATTAGAAAAGATATGCATTATGTAAGTTTCTGCACGGAAACTGATCATATCTGGTGACAACTCTCGGAAAATCCACGTGCGTTATTTATAACCTTAAATATGCTCTAAGTTTATAAGATTCCATTCAAGGTTACTACGTATTATAGAATTATAAGATACATACAAAATCAGCATAATGTCTCTAATCGGAAATATTGAACCATTTAATCCAGATCAAGCTGACATAACGACTTATATTGAAAGAATAGAACAATTATTTATTTGTAATGATGTGAATGAAAAGAAGAAGGTGCCACTTTTCTTGACTTTATTAGGGGGAGAAGCTTATAATGTTTTAAAAGATCTTTTGTCTCCACAATTACCCAGTCAAAAGACGTATACTACTTTAAAAGAGACATTAATATATCATTATAATTTAAAAAGGCCTATAATAACAGAACGCTACAAATTTTACAGCGCGATTCAAGATAGTAGTGAAGATATTAAATCATACCGAACTAAATTGAAGAATCTGTCAAAATATTGTAAATTTGAAGGATTCTTGGATGAAGCTTTGAGAGACAAATTCGTCTTTGGTTTACGTTCAGAACAAATTAAACAAAGATTATTGATGGAGGACGACTTAACGTTTAAAAAAGCATGTGAAATAGCTACAAAAATGGAGTTGACTGAAAACCAAATACTTATCATGTCTAGAAATGATGAAGAGAATATTGTTAACCAATTGGATAACGATAGGAGTGATGAAAAGCTAAATGAAGAAAGCAGTCAGGATAAATCAAATGAATATTCAACTCAATCAAAGCAAGAGTCAAATAGTAAAACAATGCCTATAAGACAAATGTGTAAACGATATACCAAAGTTAATAAAGATTATAGTGCTATGAATTCGAGATGTGTCTCATGTAATCA
Organism: Trachymyrmex cornetzi; assembly: GCF_001594075.2. Classification (NCBI taxonomy): domain Eukaryota; kingdom Metazoa; phylum Arthropoda; class Insecta; order Hymenoptera; family Formicidae; genus Trachymyrmex; species Trachymyrmex cornetzi. Next base: position 725,456 of record NW_017299190.1, read on the forward strand.
AATGGACCATACATCATCCAAATCTACACCTAGAAATAGAACTTGTAATATAGAAAACCAAGAAGACAAACAGAATGAGGAAGAGAATAATCATATTCTTGAATTAAAGTTTATAGATATTGATACAATTGGTAAGTCTGAAAACAGCAATTTGAAAATTGAAATGTATATTGAAAAATTATTAGTATTCTAATAGAAGAAAGTTACTGATATTGATAGACGAACAATTCCTATTTTTAATTCATTTACTACATTTACACGGCATGCTTTACGCCGAATTTATAACATCGATGTTATGAAACTGGCCAATCATAGCTATTCCTCTAAAGAATGGAATGATGAGTGATTAAAGTTGAAACTATTTTTGCTAATTTTCATGTATTAGACATATTAAATTTTTTTAAATATTTTATAACGCCTTGTTTTTGTTCTCTTTGGCCTTTTTTGTATATTATTATATTAGTTATCAACAATGAGCTGGTTATTTGTGTTTATCTTTTTTTATCAAATTTTTATCAAATTTCCACTATACACTCACAATTAAATATATACATTTTGTCAGACCTTTAATTTATACAATGAAGTACATACAAGATGAGTAATTTATCGGAACATATGAATGATATTCTCTGTATCTGCAATAGAGTTGTGTAAATATAAAAGAAGTTCTACACTGTACAAAAGATGTTGAAATATCAACAACTTGAAATGTTATTAATAATAATTTCTTAATTTTAATCCCAAAGTAGTAATTATATCTGATAGAGAAGAAAAGTTTGTTGGAACGACACCCTTAGCAGATGATAACTTAGAACACCTATTCGTTGAATAACCCATCTTCTTAAATTATGATAGGATTATGAAATCTCCCAGGAAGTTTATAAAGGAAAAGAGAAATGATATTTAAGTAATAGAGTGTAAGCTAACCTTAAGCTTGTAAGCCAAATTTAAGTTAATGTTCTTTTGTATAAGAGTACTCAAATTGATGGTTCTCGCAAGACTATTGTAATTATCAGTAACATAATAAAATTAAGCTGTCAGAGAGTAGATGCTTTATGTAAGTTTCTGAGGACAATCAATACAAAATTTCATATTTACAGATTCTTTAGAAGAGGCACGGAAAAAAGTAGATCCTAATTACGCAACTTATGATGAAAACAGAAGCCATGAAAAAAAAGTCATACACGAAAAACGATTTGACGATACATATGATACTTTTGATGATAGTATAGATGAAGATTGTGGTAATTTAATTTTACCAAATTATATTTTGTTTCTATTGCTTCAGAAATCAAGTTTTTTCAATAATTGTATTTTTTTAAATTTATTTTAATATTGTGTCGAAGATTTAGCTTAAGATAAACTGTGTTCACACTTAACTAATTTTTATTATATTTTTTTGTCAGATTCATCTTCGCAATTACAGAATTCATACAAGAAGATAAAAATAAATGAAAGTTGGGAGTCGTCTGGAAAGAAATCTTTACATGACAAACAATTATTGCATAAAAAGCAATTCTCTTGTAATAAAATTTCACAAATTGTCGCCTTATCTACACCAAAGAAGCATTCATTGCATGATAAATCACAAACACCGATAGTTGATCCATTACAAATAGTACAAATGGATGAATATAATGAGTCGTCTGAATTTGGATCGCAAGAAATGAATGTACAAAGTAAAAATTCAAAATCATTTTATTTTTTTAAGTTTATATGTAATACCTATATATGATAAAATGTCTACAATTGATACAATAACTTCTTTTAGATCTTGAATTTATTTCAACTATTGCCCCATCAGCTACAGTTAGTAGTGGAATTGGTAAGAATTATATTTTATATTTATTTTTTTTAAATATTATATACGTTATAAGCATATATTATTTTAACTCAGTTTTGATTAGAAGCAATATAGTAAAAGAAAATGTATACGTTGTCTTAATTGATTTTATTTCAGAAAAGCTAATTCCGCTTTGTGAAGAAACATTAAGATATGTAAAAAACATTGATAGAAGGCTGAGAGTTTTGGAAAGTGGCGTTATTAATGAGGAAGAGCCTGAAGGAATTAATGTATTCGATGACACACTTCCGATCAATTCTATACAAAGTCTTAAACGATTTGAGGAAAGCATGGAAATAGCTGAAATAAAAATAAAATTTGTAAGTTAATTTTTAAAAATATAAATATTATTCTTGAGGCTTCCACCGGTGCTTCTATATAAAAATTATGTGTTTCGCGGGTTTGTAGGTATAAATATTATTTATTATACTAGTAGTATGTTAAATTACATTTAATTTATTATTTATCTAATTGCTTATAAATATTTTTATATGATCTAATTAAGTTTTATGTTTTCAAGATGGAATTTATGAAAAGAATCGGAGGCAAAGGCAACAAAAATATGATACAACGGTGTATGAGCCGTTTATTTACAAATGAATTCGGTATAAATTGTTCTTGGTGTGGTCGTGGGAATAATTATCGCATGTGCGATTTAAAATGTATCCAAGTTCTAAAAAGTAAGTTGTTTTAATAAGTTACATATTTGTATTCTTTATCGAAATTCATAAGAATTTTAGTTGTAATATTAACTGTACAATTGAATGTTTTGTTAGTTGTGTTAAGAGCCAGGGGTATCAACGAATGCGAATTTGAAACCATAGCAAGCGAATGGTTCCGCCTTAGCAAGCTGCGATATGACCGCGAAAATAAAAAGGTATTGCCTGCTGATGATTATGATATACAGAAAAAGGAGACATAATCTATTATATTGTAACGATGTATCTTGAAAACGCATCATTTCCCAGTGGCACACTTGTCACATGTCCAGTTAATCATCCGCACTTCTTTTTAATTTTTTCCCTTACGGACTTTTTAATTTTTTAAATCGCGAATGTTAATTGCAAGGCTCCGCAGGCCACAGTGAGTGCAATGTGCCAATCTCGCCCGTTAAGGAAACGATTTTAATTAAACACTCGAGTGGTATAAGGATATCGATGAAATTGACAAAATCCGTACAAAAATCCCAAATTAATCCTTATAGAGTACACAATTTTTCGATTTGAAAAACAGATGATTTTTATTAATATTTGTATTTGTATATCTTTTATATATGTTTCTTGGATAACTGATTACGAGTCTAAAGTCAAATTTTAGAATTTCAAAATGATGGGTTCGATATTGGCAGACAAACTTTTTTTTCAGTAATTGTTTTACTCAATATTAAATTAACGTTAATATTTGTGCTAAGAGATTGTGCGAGATATGCCATGGGTGGCACCCAGTTGGACACGGCTCAATTGGACACGAGCCACTCACAGCGCTTGAGACTACAAAAGCTCCTAAGCACCGGTCGCTAATTGGTGGTGTCCAATCAAACCGTGATCAATCGGGATCATCCCATATGCCATAATGGATACGTCATTTTTAATTTAAAAAATTAGACTTTTAAAAATTTGATCTAAAATTCGTGGGATGGGGTTGAATTAGTTTCAAAAGTATTAAAAAATTGAAAAGTATTGAATAAATTTATATATTTGCTATATTAAAAAAAAACATAGCTTTTTTCTCTATCTTTATATATAAGGATTATTATTTTTATAAAAATGTAATTTTTATAAAATTTTTTTATTATACATAAATCGCTTTTTTTTAAAAGAAAAACACTTTCAGTATTTTTACGTATTTAGTCGCGCTAATTAGGCAAGTATCGACCACGCCGACAAATAGCAACATCCGATTTTTTTCTTTAACTTAATGGCATCTATCCTCGAACAAAGGACAATACTAGTTAGAATCTTCTTGATAGCATACAGAAGAAATGTTACACTGCTGCAATATTTGCCAAATTCAATATGGTTTTCTCCATCCGTTTTCTTACGAGGACAGTACGACCAAAACGTGGATTATAAAAGTCGTGTAGTATGTAATTATGAATATCTGTAATGTAATTGCTCTTTAGTGTAATGTTCGAGTCCGCTCGTTAATTACGGCTATTGTTTGGGAGCGTCTAATTGTCACTTGTGCACGTCGTGACTGCGATCCCGGCTGATTTTTACCGACCGATACACTGTAATAGAATTATACTTATCTTTACAGTCATTCTCGATCATCTGTGACCGCATTATAATATTCGCGACCATTGTAAGTACGTGCGTCTATTCATTATCATGCGTATTGCTGTATTATAATGATTGTATTTCTGTCTTCACGTATTAGATTCGAGAACAAAAATTCATAACGAATAAAAATTCAAGCAGCTATAATCTCGTTAAATATGAACGAAATTTAAATTTAAAAAAAGGTTTTAAAGCTCTATTTTTGAAAGGTTATTATATTTTTTAATTTCTATAAGTTTGGTAATTTTTATATATAGAAATAATATGAAACACCTCTCGAAAAATTCGCGGTTCGGAACCGGCATTAAAACTGTAGGTCCCGTATATTTGTGGCAATTGAATAATCAGCGTACGCATTAGAAGCCTAATGTAAAACGAAGAAGAAGAAAATTATGAGCTAGTCGAAAGGAGAAATCCTTTTTACTTTGTGAATTTGTTATATATTCAACAAAATTTTCAACTTTTTAATGTGAAACTTCAAATTTCTCTACAAAATCGGTTTTTAAAAATGTTCTTAACATTTTTTTTGTTACTAAGTTATGACGGATTAAATAAAAAGAGCATTTTGATCGTTTATAACTTCGTTAAAACTCATTGTATCGCAATTCGAAAAACAGATTCTTAATGCTGAAACTTTGACAAATATAATTGCCAAATTTTTTAAAAAACGTATAGCAGCATGTGATACTAATGAGTAACGCTACGAACTTTTGTTCCAACCCAATATATTATTAATTTCTAAATAAATGTTTGAAATGTATTTCGCGAGTATGTTTCTCCTTTCCGAACACTTTACAGACTCAGACATCCAACCAGTTGATCTGCGCGTCGAAAGGCAGATTGTTTTAATGTGATTATTTTAATGTACTTGATTTTTTTACACTTATTGTTATCAAGGATTTTAACAAATTTTTTAGTTTTTTAAGTTATATTATAAAGTGAAATGCAGTTAATATTATTTATTTTAATAAGAGAGAGAGAGAGAGGATATTAATAAAAAAATAATACTATAACAGTATAATTTTATTTTTGTATATTTTTTGTTACTGTATGCCAATTTGTATAAGAAACAAATACGTTAGTTAAAAATTTATGTTAAATAATATTTAAAAGATCTGAATCGAAAAGTCCCCTATTCTTATTATAATTTCTGCAATAGTTAACAAGATATTAATCACTAAAAATCGTCGAATATTGAATTTCAATAATTTTTACTCAAATACTATAAACTTTACTAAAAAATGGCAAGAGACAAAAATTGTTTATTTTCTTCTCAAAGAGCTCTAAGAATTTTTTCAAAATTTTTTATAACTTTTTAGTACTGTATTTTCTTATTGACAACTATTTTTACCAACGTGAGAAAATGCGGCACTAAAAAACTCTGAAAAAATTCCAGTACTTTATTTGATTCTCAGAACTCAATCTAGACCAATCAGAAGTTTGTGAAAGAGGTCCATAGAGCTTCAGAGGGAATAAGGCACTGTAGATATGAGGGTACAGTCAATATGATGTTACAAATGCTCTAAAGTGTTTTTTGACTGATCAACTCGTAAAATTCTTTCTTCTAATTGGTCAATTAAACGCTTTAGACCGCAGGGTTCAGAATCGTTGTCCGGATGCATCCAGGTCTTTTATCCTTGCTGTTTACGAATGTTAAACAAGGATAAAAGAACATTTGGGTGCACTCGGATGATAATTCTAACCGCAGCCCAGTCTCTGTAGAGTAAAAGAAAATGGCACTCAACCAGTCAGTCAGATCATTTCCTCACCTATCGCTTCTCTGATATTAAAAGAGGCGTGGTTTGCCGAAACTGATTACCGAGTACCAGTCAAATGATACCAGATATTCCCCGCACTCGCGCATGCTCGTTGGTTTATAGCTGCGCGCGCAGTACTGTTTTATAGAGCTGCGATTTGATTCACGCCCCCAGCGCTCATAAGAGGTTCCGCATAAAGGCATAGAGAATGAACTGCGCGATCCGTGTGTCAAAATGGTCGATAGGGATGAGAGAGAGAGGGACCGTGGCAGACGGCCATTTCTATCTCTTTCCATTCAATGGTGTAATGGGAGAGAGAATGAGAGGGGGATTGGCCGTCTCCCACGGACCTCTCTCTCATTATTGTCGATAAAAGTTCTATTATTTTTCTTTTCACTGAGTTATTCAACATTGAAGCAAAAAGCACCGTAGAATTTTGCAAAATCGTAAAAAGTTTTTAAATAAAATTAATACATTTCCACTCTTATTTCTGTGTAATACATTATAAAATATCAATGAAATCTTTTTATAGTATCGATTTGAAAAATAAAGATTTCAAGCTATAAAATGTTTTTTTAGACATTTTGCTATGACAATTTTTGACGAAGTTACGCTATCTTGAAGTTTGCCTCTTTTTAAGAAATAAAATAGGTAAACTTTTAATTTTGTTAAGTAGTGTAATTGTTATATTTTTTATCTAAATTCGTTTCTACTTTATGATAAACTGTTATTACTTTCATAATTTTTACTGTTTTTACTTGCTGTACAAATTTTCTTGATATAATCGCCAAATGGCAATGGATTGCTAAATGTATCCACTGCGTTTAATCAATCTTATCGATCTTCCATTTTGTTTTCTACTCTGGCCGCAACATTATTGAGGGCGTTAGCGGACGGCGAAATTTTTCTCCGCCGCCAACTCCCGTAAGAATGTCGGTCTTTGAAGGCCCGTCTACAATACACGGAGTAAGAAG
>NW_017299190.1:733361-780621 GCF_001594075.2 Trachymyrmex cornetzi
GTAGCCACTCTTTTTGTCTCTCGAGAGACAAAACGAACAATGCTAAAAAATCTCAAAAATTTTAGATGCAACACTTGCGACTAAAGAGAGGACTACGTCCGGGGTCGCCCAAGTGGTCTTTCGAAACTTGCACGTGATTACGCACGAATATACACTACCTTCATATTGTTGAATACGATTGAGTCTGTTGGGCACAAATTCCCCTTTTCCGTGAAAATGGTTCACGCGTAGATACAAAACGTTCACGATTCGATTACAAAGTACAAACAGGCCAATCAAATACCATGCGTCGTCTCTACCCTCGTTCTTCTGTCGTAATCATATTAACTTATCAGTACTATGACAAAGCAAACTCGTATAAAATGTAGTAACGTTCCTCGAAGCCCCTTCTTCCTCTTCTTCGTCACGTAGAAAATTATTTCGATTAAGGGCCGATTGTTCCACCTTTCGGTCGCTAAATTTACCTGTCGGGTAACTACTAGCAAGATTACCCATCACATGCGTGGATTACCAGATTTACCTCACAGGTAAAATTTACCTAAGCCGGTTCTACAATGGCTGCGTTCAGCAGACTCAGCAGTTTTGCAACCGTTTTATGATTCGTCGCGCTGATTGGTTTATACTTTTAGTTTTAAAGGAATAGTCCTACCTGAGCGAAGAATCATAAAACGGTTGCAAAATTGTTGAGTCTGCTGAACGCAACCATTAGGTCTGTTCGCGTTGCATGAAATCCCCAAATATTTTTGCACTTAAAATGAGATAGATATATATTTGGCTTTTCACACAAATTCACACATTTCAAAGAAATATGGTTTTTCACACAATAATGTCATACAATAACGGTAGGGTACATAGATGGATTTTAATTCCGAATTAAAATCCGTCTATATACCCTACTAATAACAATAGAAACAATTAAAAATCTTTCCCGCCTGAAATGGCTAACGTAACCCTCGCGCATAGATATTTCAATTGTCTCACCTCGGGAGCTGAGGCAGTCCATGCTCTCTCTTATGCTTAGTTCACATTATACGCGATGGGCGATGAGCGACGAGCGACATCCAATGGAAGCTCTTTCTCACGTGACGATGCAAAGCAAAGCTTTCATCGGACATCGCTCGTCGCTCATCGCGTCCAGTGTGAACTAGGCATTATGCTGCGAGCCGTACAGACTACAGACACTAGTGGTGGGCGATACATGCCAGCAGTATCGATACGTATCGAGGGGCTTAGTATCAATCTTAGAACATATATAAATGGAACGGGCATTGCCTATACTTCCCATGGCTCGCGCTGATGCAAACGTCTGTGTGAGAGAGAAAGGTTTCCCTTATAATTATAGTATTCTGATCCCGCGTTGTCAGGACACTGAAAAAATATTCATTAAATTAGATTATATTAAATTAAATATATTTGAGGATTACTATATATATGTACATATATATAAAATTTTATATATCTATATATCTATTCATCTTTCTACATATATCTACTATACATATGTATTCATATACCTTTTAATTTTAGAATTACCTGAATGTTAATATGCTTGCCATCAATCGCACCAACACAGTGAGGAAAATTCCATTTATTTGAAAAATCATTTTCAATTTCTTTAAAATCTTCTGTATTACATTTTGGAAGCACGATAGGAAATAAATGTCCTCATATACACAAACATGTTTTGCGTATAATATTTGTAATACTACTTAGAGATATTAGGTACTGATATGACAGAGATGACATACTGTCACCTGAGGCAAGATATCTATAAATATTAGAAGAAGTATAACAATTATTTCAATATGTATAATTATTACATTTTATTATCATAAATATTTGCAATCAAATATCTTAATTTCTGAATTTATATATATGGATATATCTTAAAGTTAATATTAAACGTTGCTCTTTATTAATGGGTTCACGCACAACATGTTGTCTTTTTAAAGAACTTCCTACTATTGATAGAAGTTTTTCGAACTGTGTTGTGTGTAGTCATTCTTGTATAATTTTTAAATCGTAAATCTTCCAACCTTATAATAGGAAGTATTACATGGTAGAAACCATGTCTCTGTCTGTTTTTAAATATTTCAGAAATCCAACATCTTCGTTTTTTCTTTTTTAATTTTATTGCACATGCTATTACTGCAGTACTTGCAAGTATTTCATCTTTTCTTTGTTTTTGAGCGTCTTGATAGATAATATTATTCTAATAATCATTCATTATATTGATTGACTGACATTTTTGTCAGTTTTCAACTAAAACAAAACGCATATTTTTAAATAATGCATACATCTGATAAACGCAAAAATATACTTGTATAAAGCTACATATTTATATAGAAGGTGCAAACTGAAAATTTGTAATCAAAATTAATAATTAAATGATAAAAAGATTACCTTTGGTAAATAAAGAGCTAATTTTGTGAAATCTCGCTTTGATACAGAGCGCTAATTGGTGAAAAGCCGGTTGTGGGGGTAAAATTTACCCCCATCACCCGTTTTTCATCAATCAGCGTTTGGTGTCAAAGCGCTGTTGCCCGTATGAGGATCCAGGCTAAGAGTTCCACCACATGTCAGTAAATATATCACTGCGCATGCTCACGTTCTGACGCTCGACGCTCGACGCTACCATGTAAAGGCACCTTAAGGGATAAATGTTCTCAATGCGCATGCGTCGATTCCAATGTTTCTTGTTCAAGTATCGCGTATGGAGAGTCGGGAAATATAATGGAAGTATTTACTGTGAATGAATCGAAAAATTTGTATGAAATGAATACATAGTGTGAAGTAAAAATATTTTGTGTGAGAAAAAAATAATTGAGAATATACTTGAACATTTGTGTAAAAATTGAATATAGTAAAATTACATTATGTGCAAAATGAATGAGATAATCTAATGCTTCCTTTGTAAAGCCTGGTTGACCATCCAAAGTTGCGTACCATTTTCTAATCGTCGCAGGATTAGGTAAAAAGTTGCAAAATGTTTTGCGAATGTATCTATAAGCCTTCGCCGAATAAAAATTAAGTGTGAGGGTAAATGCTCTAAGCTGTGCGGAGTACTTTTTTTGCGCCCTTCGTTTATAAACATCATTAATAATTGGAGAAAATTCAGCCTAAATTAAAGAATCAATATTTCTTTATGAATATCTTAGAATATATAAATTAATAAAATATTAATATATGTTAAGATAAATACACTTTCTATATTCTTATTCTTTTGCGTGATTTTTTTTTCGTTTGGTTATAACTTAAATGGTCGTGTGTGAAACAAATGATCACAATTACTGTAATTATTAATTCCTTTTTTGTATTTTTATCTTAAGATATGAAGTTTTTGATCATTGAAGTTATTTTTAATACGTTAAATACGTTAGGGTCAGTTAATGGGACCTCTTGGTTTCAGTTATTGGGACTTCAATAATTAGACAATGGGACCTCGAAACTATTGAAAATTACTCGTCCCAGCTGGACTTGTCATACATTTTAAATTACTAGTATATTGTCTGAAGTGCTTTCATCTAGCAGTTGTCTGCTCTTCAAATGTTGTATCATTCCTTCCATCGTCTTGATACGGTTCGGCAATCTCTTTTGACTTTGCTTTAAACCTTTTATTGTCATCTGCTGCTTTCGCACAGTCACCTTTACTGCATCGAAAGTTCTTCTCGCTTTCCTGGGCGTAGCAAAGTGAGGACTTCGAATGTCCCCAACATACCGAGGAAACTGTTAAGATTTCTTCGGTGTCTGCAAGCATTCGACATTTCCAGAAGTTTTTGGTGTGGATGGCTGATCGAGTGCTACAATGTCGTCTGCAAAAGAATTCATCATTTATTAATGTATCACTGACAATCCACTCGAAACAACGATCTTCAATCGTAAAAATATGGTACAAATTTTACCTTCCATGGATACATCGACATTTCCAGAAGTTTTTGATGTGGATGGCTGATCGAGTGCTACAATGTTGTCTGCAAAAGAATTCATCATTTATTAATGTATCACTGACAATCCACTCGATAAAAAGAAAAGTAGCAACAGCACATCATGTACGAGAAGTAATAGCGATAAGGTACATATGGTACACATTTTACCTTGTGTAGATGAATTCTTCCAGTACATGTACACGTCTTCGTCAGCTTTCGGAAACCGCCTTTTTTTATGATCGTGCATGGAACAGCATCGATCTTTGCAACTACTCGGTTTTTTCTACGGATTATAGCATCTTCCTCGAAATGAATGGAATACAGTTTTGTAGCCGAGTTTAAAACCTTCTCGTCGATTCCACAAAAATCTATCCATTTCTCACGAAGTTCTTTATTTTTCGGAAACCTATACAAAACACATGGCATACATTGAATGCGCATGCGAATAACGTTAAAACATTAATACCGATTAATACACAAAATGTATGAGAACATAACCTACGTATCACAAAATTCATCACTACGTTTCTTTACTTACGTGAAATATGAAGTTAATTTATCACGGTTACCACAGAGTATGCAATACACACGGAAGATGAAAAACCTCGGGAGCGATCGACAGCAGGTCGCTTGAGTTTGCTGAATAGCCAGAAGTCGTATGGAGCCAAATCAGGTGAATACGGTGGTTGTGGAACGATATTAGTCGAGTTTTTGGCTAAAAAATCACGAATAATCAGCGCAGTGTGTGACGGTGCATTATCGTGGTGCAAAAACCAAGTGTTGTTTCGCCACAATTCCGGCCTCTTCTGGCGGATAGCGTTACGCAAACGACGCATAACGTTCAAATAATATTCCTTATTGACTGTTTGGCCCGGCGGAAGGAGCTCATAATGCACAACACCACGATAATCGAAGAAAACAGTCAGCATAACCTTGATTTTTGAGCGACTTTGGCGTGGTTTTTTCGGTCTCGGCTCACCTTTGGCACGATATTCACTCGATTGGTCGGTTGTTTCGGGATCGTAAGCGTAGATCCAAGTCTCATCTCCAGTGATAATGCATTTTGTCTTGTCAATGTAGTCGGAAAGCATTGCTTCACACACTTCGACGCGGCGCCTTTTTTCCAAAAAATTCAATGATTTTGGTACCAGTCGAGATTTGACGCGTTTGAGAGCCAACACATCCTTCAAAATGGAATTGACCGAGCCTTTTGATATGCCAATCTCATCAGAAAGGTCTCTAATGGTTAAACGACGGTTTTCCAACACCAAATCTTTAATTTTTTGGACGTTTCGTCGGTTGCGGTTGATGGTCGCCCAGAACGCTCGTCGTCTTCAACACGTTCTCGACCTTCATGGAAGTCTTTGTACCACTTGTAAACATTTTTTTTCGACATAACCTTATCGCCAAAGGCATTCTGCATCATCCGCAACGATTCTGCAGCAGAAATTTGATTCCGCAAACAAAATTTAATGCAAATTCTTTGCTCAACAAATGTAGACATGGCAAAAAACGAGAAATTCACTTTTAGCAGCTCACAAAACAATGCGTATCTCAAACACTAATGGATATTTTGACGTGTTACTTCTCTTGGATGTCAAAGACAGTCCTACCAACCTACAAAAAATTTTATTCCTCCAAATCCGTGCGCGCGGGAGATTTAAAATGCAATGTCACCTTACTTTTTGGACACAGTAGTATGTCATGGTATATGTATATACATATATATACATAATAAATTAATCTGTTTTGATTAGGTTTTTGAACCTTTTGTTTTTTTTTAAACACGAAAAATTGATATCATATATGAGACGCGAGTGGAATCGAACTTGGATCCGCGGATTGTGAATCCGTGAACCGAGTAAGCTACTCGACGTCTCTTATTGCAAAAAATCATTTAAAGATAATAGAAAGAGGAAAGAACAATTTAACTGATAATAGAAAGCGATGAGATATGCAATGCAGACGCTACTCATATTCTTCTAAAAATAAAAAGATTTTAGGTACTAAGGAAACGCTATCGTTTTCACATCACCTTGAGGTAGATAGCTTGGCGTGGTTTTTTTTATGTGGTTTTCCCAGTAGGTCTAATCCACTTTCATTGTTTAAGTTTCTTATTCAGTTTCTTCGCTGATGCCGACGTATAATCCAGATAATTTTCCAACGAATAACGGTTTCCTTGAAATTTTCTCTTCTTTCTTCGCTCAGCATGAGCGTGAGTTTTTCTTGCTCCTTTCCTGTCACTCATCGCAAACTTGAAGCACTTGCACGGTACAATATTACTGCTTACGACGACTCAAGAGCTGTTACGCCGCTGACTGCGAAGCCAAAACTAAGCAACCGTTGAAAAAGCTTTTCTGCTTGCAGACCTAAACACAGAAAAAGAAATTAGATCATATCATTTAATTTTCTATAATTAATTTAAAAATAGAAATGATTATTTTAAATATTAACAATATAGAGTATAAAATACAAAATTTCTTATTTTAGCAACATGTTCCTAACCTACATACATAATTCAAATTTACTTACCAGTAAGTGCTGGGGTCATCTCTGCTCCTATACATGCCCAAGTGAGGGATTTATCTTGACTCTTGCTATAGCCTTTATTTTTTTTAACATATAATTGTGTATTGGCACACACAAGGTTGATAAATGTACGGATATATATCGCACGGTCTTCGGACACATTATTTCCTATTGATTCGTCCAGGTCCATGTCCATGGTGCATGGAAATATACAAGGTTAAAATCGAGAGAATACGAATTACACGTGATTCACACGAGTCAATCAGCTTGTGCTATCAGTGAGCGCAGGCGTTGGAAATAAAATTAATTTATTTCCGTTGCGCCGTTGCGACTGGGAACGATTCTCTTGCGCCTGCGCCTGCTCCCTTACGCCGTGTTACGCCTTGTCGTGTAGACGAGCCTTTACATTCAATTTGAGTTTCAGGACAGCAGCACCCCTCTAAATATGTGTGCGTATACGTGCGTGTGAATAGAATCGGAATAGCTTCAGGTAAGAATCCAAAGGTATACAATAGCTCCTGTTCCCCGCCCCGCCGAGCGCTCAGCTGCGTGCTTAAACACCTTACCTTCTCACTGCTGTAACTTTTCAATGACTTCGAATTTCGGAAAATTACTTTGCCCCAGTATATTCTATGCCTGCTCTAGATTAGATTTATGCAAAAAAAAAAGATTTTTTGAAGCCGTCACACGGGATGACCCCCTTAATGTAACAATTGTTCGAAATGCCTTCTTCGTGCTTGTAAGGAGAGTTCGGCTCTTCGAACTTTTTGCCGCGTTGCACGCACCGCCATGTCCGGCGTAATGGTATTAACTCTCATTGATAAGGTTGGGGTAAAAATGACACCACGGTTTGTTTATTTTATATTGCTCATGCGCTGTTTATTTTAAGATTATGTTGTAACCGAACTTTTATTCAAATTAATCGGATGACTTTGCTAATGTCCTAATTAATTGTAAAATAATTGGAGGGCCGCTGTCCGCGCAAGAGCACCAGGAGGGTAGTCCAGTGGCCAGTGACTGGCTGATCCCAATAATTTGATGTATTAAGACTGGCGTGAACTGGGTTACTAATCCGAATTGAATTCTATGTACTCGAATATGAATACGCGAACTCGCGTGGTTCTACACTGACGCGAACTGACGTGAACCGGATTAGTTGACTTTCCGTATTGACGCGAACTGCTGACGTGAACTTAGATTTCCGTACTGACGCGAACTGTTGGCGTAAACTTAGATTTCCGTATTGACGCTCTGCGCTTCCGCGGGACCTCTATTTATACCCCGAAAAAAGGGCATAGAGCCCTTTGTCTAGGATGCAATAATTGCAATGTCGCGCGAGATTTACGATTTTTATAACGTCCTATCGTTGTTAATCTAAAGTGCATCATTAAAGGGATTTCGAGAACAAAAGAAGTGATTTATGTTTTCCCTAAAAGGGGCAAGATGATTACTCCAGGCGAATGACGAATTCCGTCATCCTCGCGGAAAATATGGCTAATTAAACAGCCTATTACCGTGTCCGTCGCAAGTTCGACCTTAGATAATGTTACCGTGAAAAGTTATTTCATGCTTTTTACGATTTTTTATGGCGACACGGCGCCTGTTTTTCTTAAGATGAAATTGTTGGTCTACCTTTGACGACAGCTTGAATTTTTATTATCGCGTGACCTAGATTACTTTACCACAAGGAAATCTCGACAAGAAATGCATCATGAAATGTACCTTTAAATTACAAATTACATAATAATCACCGATTAGGGTTAATCGAGTTGATGTTTTTTCTTCAAGGATATTCTTATAATGATATGTATCATTCGTATAATCGCGTGACCTAGATCCATTTAGGGTGTCTTGTGCAATCTTGCCACTTTTCAGGCATTAACGATTGTTATTCTTTCTGGGTTGATTGGCGTTTACGAGTTTCCGCGGGGTCCATCCGGTTCCTCTTTTCTCATTGGGGGACTCTACTCACGTCTCGTAGGCGCCAATTATAGTTGCGACGCGGAGCCGATTCTCTGAAAGAAAAGAATCTGCGTCTGCAGGACGTAACAATATATCCGCAATATTCACACTTTTTATCCTAAATAATGGTAATAAATCATCATAATCTTAAACTTATAAAGGTAATCAAATTTTGTAAAGAAATTGTTCAATAATATTGCATTAATATAAATCTTGTCATTAAGCATCTAAATATACATCTGCTTATAAAAAATTCTAATAAATTTTTGTTGAATATTTATCATTTCTGCCCTTTTTGTAACTCACATCCGTAACCGACAACCGTTGCGTATAAATTTATTTGTTATTTTGTTGCTAAAATAATACTTACGACAGTAACTACTAAATTTTCATCTACGTTTAAACAATGAGTGTTCTCGTTAAACGGTTGAAAGCAAGAATGGTTTAATAGTTCGAAATTTTTGGAGAGAATATATCCACAATATCCACATTTTTTATCCTGTATAATAATAAACAATCGTAACTTTGAATTTCTGAGGAGAGAAAGTAATGAACTCATGTGTATGTTAAGCCTATTCCACAATGTGCTTTTTGTTTAACCTCTTGCCGTTTTATCTTTTCATAGGTGTTTTATCAACAATTATGCTTCTTGTCATATGTTTCTTATCTCTTCTGAAGAGATAAGTCAAGATAAAACTATCGAAAAATTAACAAATTAAACGAATTTATAGTGAAGTTTGATTTTAATTATGCTCTCGTCTGGATGGATATAATTATAGTAGCGCTCCGCTGCGCTATCTTCAACAGGTCTTTAACTAAAGACCAAAGAGGGCGTTGCCAGCTCGTGCTCGGTCGCGCCTTACTATGCCTACAGCCTTCATTAGTTTAAAGATAACAAATCTGACAAAAGGGTTAAGGGGGGAGGGACAGGAGTCTCCATCCGGACGAGACAGCATAATTTAAATCGAACTTCACTACAAGTTCGTTTAATTTGTCAATTATGCATTGTATCGTCCGGATGGATATAATTGTAGATATTTTAAGCTCAGATTTGTAACAGATACAGAAAACCATGATTTTCATATCCTTTATTTAAAACGCCATATAAATCAGTGGAAGAAAATAAACATTGAGTTTATAAGTATGGCCAAGCCAACCGGAGGCCTAAAGTAGGAGAGTAGGCTTGTACAAAATAAACTATGCGATACAATACTATAGCGCCATAAGGGCTAGACGTAATACGCTTAATAAGTAAGAGCTATTATATCAAGATCTACTCAGAATTGTATTTTGAAAAGAAGGCTCTCTAAGTATCGGATGATTATAGAAATGAGCAAAGACTTGCGATGAGCTGCTCCAACCCGCTGTACGCCTGATCTCTTCTAAATAATGTTATCTTGACTTATTTTTGGATAACGTTGTTGTATATAATTTTTTTCTTTGGCTGTTCGACTTATTATATACGTATATACAGTTAGGTATACTGTCTTACACGTGAAGTTTGGTGCCATTAAAAAATATACATCGCCAATGATCGGTACAATTCCTTCCAATTATTTATACACTTTTGTCGCTATGACTAGCCACAATCATATGAGGGAATTCTAGATACTGTACACTTTGCGTTTCCAAAGAAGAAGTTTCTTTTATAAGTCGTAAAAGTCGATCTAAAAGTCGATTTGTTATTTACTTTGCTGTTTATAGATAAGATATTCTTTTCTACTAAATTGTCGGAAGCAATACTATCATCTAGAATTTTTCTATGTCTTGCCATATCATCTTCATTTATATTTCTGTTACTTATACGTCCATGAACTGTTTCCAAAAAAATCTTTCGGCCCGCCTTTCCACGCGTATCCTCCAATGGAGCGGGTATATAAACCCCCGAACGCGTATGGAGCTGCGATGTAGGCTGAAAAAAGGAGTACAGGTGAATTAGAAACAAGGTTATAATTTATAAATTTTATAATCTATAATTTATAATTTATAATTAAACTACCAACGGAATCGTGAGAACCCCCACCTCGTTGCGTAACTGCAGCCTGGTAGCCCGCAGATTGTCAACTATGAGATACTGGAACAATAAAAGTAAACGTTATCAAATTTAAAAAATATAAAATGAAAAATAAAAAATCTAGCATATAAAAAGAAAAAATACTTATTCTTTCGACAGGATACTCATAGCGTATTTGCATGAGATTCCCTTAGATTGCTCATTGTTGTTGTTGATATTGATATTAAATTGTTTCAAAATTGACGACAGAAGCGCATACAAGTGAGCAGGGGAAAGAGAACCCAGGCGGTATAATAAAATTATATTGGTGTCATCTTAGATATAATTATATATTTAAAGATGTGATACCAAATTTGAAAACAAATTTTATTTGCTTTTTTAAAAATCCCGATCTCTTTCATCGAATAAGTTTGATTCGCATACCATACATGTTGAATTATTTTTTTCTTACTAGGGATACTACAACGGTTCTAACTCACGGGATTAAAGGGGGGCGCGGGGGGGTACTCGACGCGGGGAAGGTCCCTGTGTAACCGGAATTATGCCTTGACTTTGTAAAATCTTATGCTTTCAAATTTCTTTAAGAAAACCATTGGATTTTGTTTATCTGACTTACCAGAATAAGTCAAGTCTCCAAATGGATTCTGTAGATAACCACCTCTCAGTAATTTAAACTCGAAGGTTGGCATCCTGGTAATACTACCGTTTACGTTGCCGTTTACGCCACCTATCATACTCGTAAGTGATATGTCGCTATCGCGTTTTTTGCTTTCGCGTTCGCTAGATAATTCGCTACTCGCGTCGCTTGCGTTCCCTACGTTTGGTTTAGTACGTGGCTTTCGCGTTGGCTTATCTCTAATCGCGTCTTTAATCTCTCTCATGTGGCTCGAAAATTCCATAAGGATATCTTTTAGTTCGCGTTCTCGTTTGTACGATTCGTACTCTAACTCGTATTTGTGAGCTAAATTATCAACTCTCGTGAGGCTAAATTTACGTCTGCAGTAGAGATGGGACATCGAATTAAATGTATCGATATTTCGCAACGATGCATATCATTATTCACTATATCGATACATGAAAAATATCGGACCTATTGTATCGATATTGAGAATATCGATACAAAATATCGACATTAGTCTGCAGTAGGATGGGCGATACAGTATCGATATTTCACAGCCCGATATTCCGATCGATATTTTTGCTACCGATATTTAAGAGTATCGATACGGGATGCTTCAATATCGAATTACGATATATTCAACACCAAATCTAAAATCAAACTCTAATCAAACTCTGATGCCGGCTGCAGACAAGCGCGATGTTAGTCGCGCATGACACGCGATATCCAATGAGCGTACAGCTTTACCGATGTTCTCATTCTAAAGCTATACGCTCATTGGATATCGCGTTTTGCATGTGACAAACATCGCGTTGGTCTGCAGTCAGCATAACATCTAAAATCAAACAAAAGGTGATAGGCACTAACCATTCTTTCGAGTAAACATTTGAGCCAGTTATTATTTTTAAGTTCTCTTGACATACGTTACTGGCATTTGGACTAATATATTCAATATATTATAAGATATTATTGTATAATGTATATATACATATATATATAATGAAGTCAAAGTTTTGACACAATTTTATTATCTGAACTTTATTATGATCCTATTTCCTAATATAAAAAATTTTGATAATGTCGATATTTTGTATCGATATTCTCAATATCGATACAATAGGTTCGATATTTTTCATGTATCGATATAGTGAATAATGATATGCATCGTTGCGAAATATCGATACATTTAATTCGATGTCCCATCTCTAGTCTGCAGTTAATTCTGCATCTTGCGCATGCATCTGGTCTATGATTATACTCGGTCTTATGATACTCGCACGTCTATCTTGTATATCCATTTCCTCTATTACTCGCGCTACGTCCTTTTCGGATTCAACCTGCTTTTGGGCTTCGGTTAACGATTTTTTTACGGTACCGGTTTGTGAACTCGGCTGCGTTCGTTCCTTGCCGCTACGCATCTTTGAAGGTTGGCTTACCGACATGTTTAATTATTTCTCGGACTTTCTTTTATCGGAATTTTATAAGTTTTTTCTCTCTGAGAAAATTTTGCGCAGAGGTTTACCTACGGGCTTGTCCCGTTTTGTTTTTATATATGCGTTTACTGAAATGAAAATTTATTAGTGACCGGAAATTTACCAAGTTATTTTGACCTTAAAAAATTTTTGCGCAGGGGTTTGTTTGAATTTAGACGTTTTTTACTTTTTTCTGGTGCTTTTCCTGAAAATAAGGAATTACTAGAAATCGAAATTTTTTTAAGTTTTGCGACTTACGAAAATTTTGCGCAGAGGTTTGTTTACGGGCTTTTCCCGTTTTGATTTTACAAACGCTATAATAAAAATTCAATTTAAAAATTCTGAAAATTTCAAAGTTTTCGGTCAATATTAAAAAAAAATTTGCGCAGAGGTTTGTTTACGGGCTTTACCCGTTTTGATTTTTTCCAGACACTTCACTAAAACTGCGACCTTTTCGCGAACTGAATCTACAGTTACACTTTTCTATGTTTCAGGTAAATAAAACACTGAATTTAACGTTAATGTTACGTTCGACTCGAAAATCTAACACCGGATCATGAATCACGCACTGATCCTTTTTTAAAGTTTGTACTTTCAATTTCTAGTAATATGCAATTAAATCACGTATTTGTCCAATTAGTCGGACTATCAAATCATGCAATAACAATTTTTCATGCACAGTCAGAGATAATGTTGGTTTATTCTCAATCTGAGTTAATATCTCAAATAAATCATGGATTATGTCGAATGTCTCTTGAAAGTCATATAGGCATTTTATATCAATTATTTTTAACGGTTTTAAATTTTTCCATTATTCGTGGCTTTATTTTTCATCGACTATATTTGGCTTGACCTGTGACTTGCGTGAAGCGATGTATTATATTTCACAAAGGAACATCTTGTGTTGGCTCACATTGACAATTTTTCCTTAACTTAGTTGTTAAATATTGAAAGAAAAAAGCCTTCGATTTATTAATACCTTATAAATCATAAAAGGTCGTCGATGAACCACAGCACAATCATTACCAATGTCACTGCGATCAATTATTTTTACGCGAAGATTCGACTCTACGATCTTGCGTTACTCACTTACTAGTGCAATTTTTTCTGGACTCTACTTATTTTAGCAGTCCTGTCACGGTCGCCATTCTAAAGCTAATTACCTCTTTTTAGTTTTTTTCTTGTACTCTTATTATTTATTAAAACATAAAATATGAAATCTCAGTTGAGCTTATATGAATAATTAATTAGTAACTTAAATATATATCTTGTGATAAAATAATTGTTTTTCTTTGTCTACCTTGCATTCGACACGACCTTTTACAAATAAATTTAACATGTGAATAAAATAATAAAGAAATAATTAAACTGTGAATCTTCTGGTCCTGTCGTCTTATTCCAGTGAGGGTTTATCTCCTGTGTCGGGTTGTATCGCCGGCTGTTGTGAGTCCTCTGGGAACTGTTTCGTCTCAGCCAATGTTATCCTGGGCGTTTTATTCTGCAAGGTTATTAATTTTAAGCTTTATAGCGGTATTATGAGGAAAAATGCATTCGGTTGCACCTGGTCCACCGCTGTAGCTCTTTCTGTAAAATAAGAAATAACATATAAATAAAAAATATTTAATTGAAAAAAATATAAAATATAAAAAAATATGATACTTACACTCCCAATTTTCTGACTCAGGTTCCGGTTCGTATGTCCGGAGACCGAATAGTTCGGCTAGGAACAGGTTGTTATCGTCCCGTAGGTTCATAAATTGTTCTCGGAAGAATTTTTCGACCCGCCTCTCCGCGGGCACCATCCGCCAATGGAGCGGGTTTATAAACCCCTTAGTTCAATTAAAAAATTACAGATAAAAAACACGTACTTCTTTTAGTTGCCTTTCTTGCGGGAACTGCTGGAGTAATTGAGATGCCTTTGGAAGTCGACGGTATTTCAGATGTCTCCAAAACCTCATCTTCGAGATTCATACTTCTTTTACTGACAATTTCTTTCAAGTTTAAGAGATAATTTAAAATAAAATGTTGTACTATTTTCAAATATGTAAGCAGCATATTAAATACTTGCCAGTAGATCCTACACGTGGCGTATGTATCGGAATATCTACTGTACCAATTGCTACGTCGTCTCGACATGAGAAAACAATAATAGGTGTCGCGTCTAATATTGTGAACTACCGTTTACGTGTGGTCATAGACCTTGTTACAGGTCTTCGTTGGTCAGATTGACAAGCACAACGTGCCCCCTCTTTCCAAGAATTTCGAACGTGTCGTGACACGTAATTATCATTACAGGTCTTAAATTTATTTCCGCTGTTGGCTAAATCAGCCGCTATTAAATATCTTGTCCATACGACAAAGGATGCAATGTAAAACGATGACTGCCCGACCAATGTGCAATAACAACATCAAGTGGCGGATCCAGGGGAGGAGGATAGGCGGAAGGGACGACCACCTACTCCAGAGTTCACTAAACAGAAAGTTAGAAAAAAATAGAAAATTAGAATTTATTATATAACAAAATTTGTTTTATCACATCTTTTTACGTATTTTCTTTGTTATGAGTTTATACATACGTTCCCGCGCCCCGCGCCTCCCTCTAGCCTCATGGCTTAGAACCCGTGTAGTATACCTATTACTCTTTCATATTTGTTTTATTGCTATCGTCATCGGAGATGGTTTTCTTTGTAAAAAATCTTTCTAGAAACTTTACTCAAAGTTCCTACCTCATATTTGTTGAAATTTGTTATGACTTGGCACATATCTGTATTTTCACTGGCACAATCAGTCCTTCACGAGTTCCATCAGGTGGAAAAGCTTGATGAGTATCGGCACGAAGTTGTAATCCATCGACACCAGTGGCTGGAGCAAAATTCCCTATCATGTTGAAATTGCTGTTTATTGTGTTATTCCAACCAACTGGAGCGGTATTATTCTGCCCAACTTAACACAGGCCTCTTGCTGCATTAGTTCTTTCTCTCTTCAGCGCAAATAAAGCTGACTGTGTAGCACTGGCATTACTGAAAGAAAAAGGTCCATGAATGTTGCACAAGAATCTTGACACTTCTGATACATTTGTGAGTCCAGGCTGTACAAGTTTGTGGTACAATAGCGGAGTAGGTACTGGCTTCCGTTGGACATCATGAAACTTCACCATCTTGTAGTCTCTGCTGCATCTAAAGAGAGCATTAGAAGTATCAATTAACATTGCTGGGACGAGTCGAATACCTTTCTATATTATTGCATTATTTTTATTAGAAATCGCAATTATTTATAATGAGTAACATTACTTATTACAAATAGCGAGTACAAATAAGTAACGCATTACAAATGTCGAGTTATTTTGTTTAATGACGATTGACTTCTAACCGTGATTTATCGTTGGTCATACAAATATTTGTCATTACCAAATCATTATTATAGCTAAGTAATGATAAGAAAAGTAACGGTGTTACAAGTAACGTTATCTGTCATCCCTGAAAAGTACTATATAATTTAATAAGAAGACTATACTTGGCGTTAAGATATACTTATAGCGTATTCGACCCGAGCGGATTTGCACCAACCTAGGGTGGATTAATGACGTTGTATGCTCTCCTATTGGTGAAATATGTAACGTCAACCAATAATAGAACATTATCTGATCTAAGTGGAAGCAAATCCGCTCGGGTCGAAAATCCTATTATAGTACGTTCGAAAACAATTTCGGATACTGCCGGTAAAAGAAGTAAAGTTACTAGCATGTAATAAATAATGTATAATATATTATAACTATATTAGTATATTTTCAATACTAACATAATAACAGTATTTATTAACCTTTAAAAACACTTTGATCCGTTTTGTAAAATAAACGCGACACCTAGAATGGCGTATCTATGCTAACTTTGATTACTCAGAACATTTATAAAAATGATCATATCTCAACAAATTTTTTTTCAATTGAAACGCCAGATAGTAAGGAATATAACGGTACCAAGCAAATGTACGTATCCTTATTAATAAAAATTTTTATTTATTACTAGAGCTTAATACTTAAAATTTCTGTTATCAACGAATTTACTGACATTTACTAGTAAGAGATACGAAACGCAGCACTAGTAATTTTCAGTGCTGCCAACTTTATTTCTTTTACTGGCAGTAGCTAAACCTATTTTCGTACGCAATATTAATCTTTTCTAACAACACGTGTATTCAATGTAAATTATTAGCAGACATATTAGATTCTAACATTACTGGGCATTTCAGATTGGTTATTATTTTAAACGACTACGCATCCACGGGAATGATATTCCTGTCCTTTTACATCATGACTAGTACTTGGTTTGTTTTGATTATCTTCACTTTATAGAATACTATTACATAAAAATTCATATTCTTTGCGAATTCTACTTTTTTTGGCTATGTGATATATTTTTAAATTTTTTTTGCAAAGACATGTTTAGAAATTTAAATAATTATCAATATATAAAAATATTAAGTGCACGCACGGAAAAAGTTTATATTAAGGCTAAGAAAAATATAAACAAAATATGTATATGTATTGAACTACGTATGCGCATTATGATAGTACATTGGAAACTTCCATTTCTGATATCGAAATATTATGTTAAACCTGATATTAATTTTACTTCATTCGAAACATATCATTATAACATTCAAAATTTGCGACTTCTATGTGTGAATAGGTATATAAAAGCTCCTTTCATAGCCTTCTTCAATAATAATAATTTCGAGATATATTGAAGAAATTTAGAAATCTATAAATGTGCTTTAAAATAAGATCTCATTACATACTCTTACTGATAAGAATTATGTATATTGGAGTAGCTAGCGAAGAAGAAGATAAGAGTGATAGCAACGCAATATATCGTTAGCGCGACCGTCGATAATCTAATTGATTGCAAGATCACGACAGAGTCATTAGATCGTAGCCTCTTAAGAGAATGCTGGAGTGACCAAATTGTAGGGACATTGCAAATCGATATAAATCTTCGAATTTACTGAACGGAATAAAAAATCCTTTTACAAGATTAAAGTAAACGTAAATTTGGGAGGTGCTGCAGTGAACTATACACTAAAATCGAAAAAAAATTAAAAACTTGCATTTTTTAAACTTGTAGAGCTGTCACCTGACGTAGATGTTTTCTTAATACAAAAGTTTTATAGTTTGTATGGACAAAATGACAGTTCAGCACCCACCATTTTACGTGTATAAACAATGCTAAGTTTATAAATCTAAGATTAGAAGCTTAAATAGAAAAATTTATATCGATCTGCAAATTACGTATACGAAAGCTGAGCGAAGATTCGGAATGGTAAGCGAAGCAGTAATTGAGTCTAGCAGTAGATGTTATTGCAAGAGATGACGTTGTAATAGATTAGATCAGGACAGATATATGCGTTTGAGTGAGATAGAACGAAAGCGTAAGAAATGAATTTAAGATGTCATATTATTATTATTGATTTTTTAATTAGGAATTTAAAAAATCGGTACTATCAATATCGATCAAGTTCGGCCGTCACTCTAGCATATTCTGAATATATACGTGATACTCCTATCATGCTAACACAGCTTCTTTTTGGAAGTGGGGATGTGCAAAGACAAGATAGAGAATATCGGATTTCTCACTTTCACAGTGTACTCGAGTGTTGTGACAATCTTATTATCAGATGTACTTTTTTTCTTGCATATATAGCAAAGTTGTACACGCGAGCGATCATATACGTAATATGCACCATTTAGCAAACGCGTGCGGATGTGCATCATAGAATAAAATTGGTTATGAACGCTCGCATGCGTATTAAAGAGAGTACACTATCCAAGTGAGAGGTAGACATCGTCTGCACCGTGGTATTTTCACCAGCTTGAGAGCTGCGTTAGCAATAGTAGTGTTACATGTCTTTTAGAGTGCGATCCACTTCGCCCTGCAAATGTTTTGAAGCATTCTTTGATTATTCAATTCGTAAAAATCTTTCTTCTGATTGGTCAATAAAGTATTTGCAGCGTTAAGTGGATCACACTCTTAATTTGAGAATAAACTAGACATTTTCACGCGTAACGATAGATTTGGGCGAAAGCGGCGACGGTGCCCACCAATCAATACCTCTGTGTTAAAGTCATTAAAAATAAACAAATCAAAAAGATAACAAATCAAAGGGCCGCCACATTTTTAGAAAGGTTAGGGTAGAGGACAAAGGATCATTAGTCAGGATCAGTTAGTCAGAGTATCGTACTACATTTAATTATTAAAGCGAAGGTCGCGAGTTCGTTCCTCTCATGGAGGTTATTCGAACCTCGAACGTCTTGTACGTCGTATCGCATTCGAAGTATGAAAACTTTCGTCAAGGAAATCGATGATGCCACCGAAAGCTAGCGGCAAAGCGGTGAAGAAGGCTGGCAAGGCTCAAAAGAACATCAGGAAGACTGATAAGAAGAAAAAGAAGAGGAAGGAGAATTATGCGATCTGCATTTACAAGATGTTGAAGCAAGTCCATCTTGACACCGGAATCTCCAGCAAGGCTATGAGCATCGCAGCTGAGGCGTCTCGTCTAGCACACCACAACAAATGTTCGACGATCACATCTCGGGAGATTCAACTACTGTGAGGCTTCTTCTTTCCGGAGAGTTGGCGAAGCACGCCGTTAACGAAGGCACAAAGGCAGTTACCAAGTACACGAGCTCAAAGTAAACTGTTTTTACAAAAAGCGTCCATTAAAGACTTTAAAAAGGCCCTTAGACCATTGATATGATCTGACGGTTTATCTAATAACAAGCTGTTTAGATCAAAAGCTAAATAGAACTCTCTCTCGGGAGATCACAGTCAATCGAGATGAGGAGGTATATACGCTTAAACAACTGATGGCTTCCTTTATTCAGCATTGCTAGACATTAGAATCCACACTACGCTCAGTGGAGTGTCTGGGTCGAATCAAGATAGAGACGGTCAAGTTAAGAATACCGTCGCAATGTATCTACAACCGACATAAATGTACACATTGCAGCAAGGAAGGCCATGTGATGTATAAACTCTCGGATTGTTTACAGTTCGACATTTAATGACCAAATTAAAGAAGTCAAATTACGCAAGCTATGCTTGAATTGTTTGAAGGCTACATCCCATCAAGTGAAGCAGTGCAACCTGGAAGCGAGCTGAAAATGTGATAAGGCATAACACTTTGCTTTATTTAGAGCAAACGTCTGCAAAGGATTCAAAGTCTAGGATCAAAGGAATTCTACCAGCAGCTAAATTAGAGACTTGCTCGCTTTTGACAAATCGAGCATGACGAGAGAAAAATACACGTTCTCTCTAGGAACGCATGTGTGACAAACAAAGGAAGCTACTACTGCTAATCAAGAGAATGTAGTGGCGACCAGCTTAAACCTCACGGAGTTGAAACAAGTACTCCTCGTGACAGTATTGGTCAATGTAACAGTGAAGGCAAGGGCGTGTTATGCAGAGCATTATTGGGTAGCGGCTCGCATTTTTGCTGTATCACCAACAGTTGCGTCTGAAGAGTAGCTCTTAACAATTTACCGCGAACGTTCTGGTTTCGGGTTTAGGAGCAATATCCATACGAGCCAGCAAAAGAATCAGAATAACGTTACAATCGAGAGTCAACAAGTTCATAGGTAATCTCGATTGTTCAGTGACAGATCACATTACCCAAGCTGTACCTCACGATCAAATCAATATGAACGAGTTACAAGTGCCAGATGGCATTTCATTAGCAGATCCAGAATTTTCTAATTCGTCAACGATGGATTTGTTTTAAGATCCC
Source organism: Trachymyrmex cornetzi (assembly GCF_001594075.2). Classification (NCBI taxonomy): domain Eukaryota; kingdom Metazoa; phylum Arthropoda; class Insecta; order Hymenoptera; family Formicidae; genus Trachymyrmex; species Trachymyrmex cornetzi. The sequence continues at coordinate 753,666 of NW_017299190.1, forward strand.
GAGACATTCTTTGATCTTATGTGCATAGGCTTTGAAGACACAGTCAACTTAACAGAAGACCTTACTTGGCTAGTTTCGGGCAATCTTATTTCTGGAGATTGCAGAAACATAGGTACTGCAACTTAGCTGTTAACGAGCAGCTAAATTAGAGTCTTGCTCGCTTTTGACAAATCGAGCATGACGGGAGACAAAAGACACGGTCTCCCTAGGAACGCATGTGTGACAAACATTTCGCACGTACGTTCAAGCGCAGTGAAGAAAAACGCTTCATCATATGTCTGCCAATAAAGGAGGAGCAGATCCGAAAAGTTCCAGATTCACACGAATTGGCTTTCGAGCTATTCAATAATTTGGAAAAGAGGTTTAGTAGACAGCTGCAATTAAAGGATGTATACGTGAAGTGCACGAATATTTGGGGCACTGAAACACATGCGAGAAGTTCAACCAGATGTTGCAAACCTTCAACTGCAGTATTATTTGGCGCATCACTACGTCTTAAAGAAGTCAGATGCCACCGAACTGAAAGTGGTATTCGACGCATCGAATAAATCAGCCAGTTCAGCACTTCATTAAACGACTTAATGATACAGCAAGATCTATTATTAAATATTATTGAGGTTCAGAAGTTTTAAATACGTAACAACTTCAGACATAGCCAAAATGTATAGGCAAATACTTATGGACAAAAGCCAAATGTCCTTACATCGCATTCTGTGGGAAGATGAAACGAAAGGAGATATCAAGACTTATGAATTATTAACAATGACCTACAGTACTACATCAGCGTCATTCCTGGCCACAAAAGTCATTCATCAACTAGCCGATTTGGAGGAAGATCAGTTTCCCGTAGGCGCAGCAACTGCAAGGTGAGATTTCTACGTGGATGACCTCTTAAGGGATGTGAACTCTAAGGGATTCAAGAAGCGAGAAAGATCAAGTGACAGCATCTTTCTGAATACGTGCTCGGTTAGTAACAACTTAACAAATGGTTGGCTAATGCTGGGTTCCAGATACAGGTTGGCCAGTTGGTTCTCTGCCAGAAGACGGATTACCGCCATTAAAATGGATACTCGGATGAGAAGTCGTATTAGGAGCAGATAATGTTGTCAGAATAATTATTGTCAAAACATTTTCTGGAGAATACAAGTGTCCGGCTGCGAAGTTATGAGTTAACCATTGAAGAGCGTCCGCTCAGCGATAAAAATTGTGACAATGCGTAAATAATTTTTAAGTTCATATGTGTAATCAATGATTATTAGTTAATAGTGAGTTTATATGTCAATAATTTCCGATTGCTAACCAAGAATTTGCGTGGAGAGTGCGCTATCAGCACTATTTGTATCATATTATTCTTGTTTTATTAATATCTTACTATCCTTCGTTTTGTTGTGTACTATCCTTCTAAAGCCCCGTATAAACGCGGAAACGCTTGCCGCGTGGCGAAAGTTGTAGCAAACGTCGCAGTAATCAGTGGCTGCGTTCAGCTGACTCAAGTTGAGTGAGCGTTCGCTGATATTGATGTATTCTTCCAGATCTAAGATGCTGATTAGATGATCTAAAAAAGTCCACTGAACGCAGCCAATGACACAAGTAGTACTAATAGCGTTTCCGAACGCAGCCCAAGGCGCGCGGCCAGTTAAAACTACTGTATTACGTTAGGTTTAGATGTGAGATACGATAAATCGTAACTCTCACTTAGATTCACTGGAAACACTGATACATTCCCCTTAATGGCCACGAATGTAATCCGAATTTTTGGTTAGACTTCTATACCGCTGCGATTACACAGTAACGGAGATATAATAGACACTTTAATTTGAACGGGATTGTTGCATCTCGACAGCATGGCTGCTTGAGATGCGCACAGCAAATCCGCGTGACTGAGTCGAAAACGAAGTATTGAGCTTATTGTATGTATATCTTTATAATGTGTTAATGTTGCGAGCGTCGCGTCCAGCTTTCGTGATAGTTTTTTTGACAGTAATCCGTTGTAGTTATGATGTAAAAAGAAAAGTATATCATTGCTCATAGTGATGGGAGCACGATGAGCGGAGCCCATGAAATTTGAGTCAAAATACCCGCGCAATTTGAATATGAAATAATCATATTTGGTTACATCTACTGATGTCTGTGAAAAAAAAATACTTGAAATATCGAGTGTGCAAATGTACATAGACTCATAATTATTTTCAACAAATAGCATATGCCATATACAGGGATGGCAAGTAAGTGTTGCTTGTAATGACGTTATTTTTTATCATTACTTTGTCATAATAACAATTTGGTAATCACGTTATGAATTTTTTATAATGATAACGCTAAAATTAGAAAATCAATCTTTACTTGTAACAGGTTGGAAAAATCATTCTTTACTGAACAAATTATCTCGTTATTTACTAAGAGTTACCAATATTACCATTCATGTACTTACTTGTATTAATATTTATATCGCTTCATTTCGTTCACATGCTTGAATCCATTGCTATCGGATGATTTCGTCTTTTGGAAACTGAAATGACTTTGTATTTGTTTTGTATCTATTGTCTGTGCGGCTGATACAATTAATTATGCTGTACTTTTTTTTACTATTTTTTCTTTGCTGAAAATGCTTCTGAAAATCACTTTTATTTTGAAGGGCCATAATTATCGTAATTCCCCCCTCATCATTTAAAAGGTCTTCCATTTTTTTTTTGTATAAGTATCTTTTTTGAGCACCACTGTGACATTTCTTTTGTCTGCTCGAATAAAGATGTTTTGATAGATTTGACAAAAATTTTTCGTAAATTTATACAAATAAATTAATTTTTCATCAATGATATTTTTTTCTCTTTTTGAAATGGATTATAGAATTGAGGGATATTGATATTTCGAATCTTTGGTAAATATAAAACATTTCGACGATTTGAAATGTCTTCTTTAATAAATTGATGTATAGTCAATTGTTTGCTTGTAGTGCGAGCCGAGATGGTCGGCTTGCTTAACGGGCTGGTTTCCACGTCGTTCTCGCGGTAACACTGCGTCGCAGGGACGTGGTCGAAAAATAATGCGTGGTTTCTCTGCTTTAATAACTTTATTCACCTCGTACGATCGTAGTAATATTCGCGTGACAGTGGTGCACCCCTTTTCACGTTGTTTGACGCTTGACGCGATAATGCAAGGACACGTGCATTCGTGACGACGGATCGGCAGCCATGATGATTTCTTGTGTGGAGATGCGCGGCGCGCCAATGCGCAGCAGACCTACGTTGCCGGGTTCGGCCGTTTTCGTGATCCGTCGCGGTGACGGAGGGGGAATAAGACGAGTATGAGACAACGAGTACGAAACATCAATTTTTTATTTAATTCACTGAGGAGACTAAAATTGCTATCGAATTGTAATAAAATTGAGACTTTAGATGGATTGTCCGTGTTAGTTTGTAATCGGACTTTGCGTACGTCGGAAAATTACTATATTGCTTTATTTTGAATTGAATGATCACCACCTTGTTTCACTTCTGCTACGACTCACATAGTACGAAGTCGACTATTAGGTGACTGTCTGTCTACAGAAGAAGTCTAAAGTCGACTTCAAAGTCAGACTAAATGTTAACTTTTAATCTACTAGGAGACGACAAATGTCTCGATTATAGTCGGCCGTTAGTCAGCCTATGTATTCGACTTTAAGTCAATTTTAAATCAACTGTAATCCGACAACCTAGTCAGAAATAGTTGTTTGAAAAGACGTTGTTTCGACGTCGAAAATAAAAATAGAAAATTTTCGAAATTGTTATTGATTTCGACGGATTTTTGGCTCCAATTTCAATTAATTTTCGAGTTGGAAATAAAATCTTGAATTAATCTTGTAAATATAATCTCCCTTCATATTGGAAATATATGATATAAACCACCATTTAAATTTCATTGATTTAAAAATCGGGATCGTTTCGATATTCGAGTATTAATATCGAAATCTGTAACCATACTCGCGAGCAACAGCACGTCGCGTGTTCTTCGTTTTCCTCTTACACAAAAGTGTCTCTTTCCTCTCGGTAACTAAATTTTGCGATAGCTAGGCGAATGGTCAGCCAAGATCGTAATTTTTATTACGGAGTTGAGCTCCAGGCACGAGAGAACGTACCACTTTTTCCGAAATCTCCTTACTTTTGCCCGTAACCAATTCGCGATGGCAGGGGTGGGTCGCAAGAGGTGTGGGAAATTTGTCGGAGGGCGAGAGAGATAGGCTACAAATTTTTCTTTGATTTTGTAATATCTCTATTTCCTTTGACTCATAGTTGCAGCAATCGTTTCACAACGCCTAAGCAAATAAGGTGCATGTAATCTAATGAGATTTGAGATGCCATTCCAATGGCAAGTTTTTCTAAAATTGAATCACCTGTATGGTGCTCAATATGTATACGATTTTTGAATGTGTCATCAGTACGTAACATGCTGTGAGTTTCTAAAAAACTACTCTGTTACGTACAAAGTCATCTTCTTGAATACATTTCGAGCAAGAAAAATATCCTGTGACCTAGATTCATTTAGGATGTTTTATGCAATCTTGCCACTTTTCGGGTCTGCATTAATGTTTGTTATTCTTTATGGGTTGATTGGCGTTTACGAGTTTTCGCGGGGTCTTTCCGATCCCTCTTTCCAATTCTTTTATTAGGGGACTCCACTCACGTCTCGTAAGCGCCAGTCGTAGTCGCAACGCGGAGTCGATTCTTTGGAAAGAAAAGAATCTGCGTCTGCAGGACGTAATAGAAGCAATATTTTTCAATACAACTACAAGGAGTTGTCAATCCAACGAAAATCCATTCACGTCTTTGTAGGTTATCCAGGATCTGTACACGATGCTCGTGTTTTTAATGAGTCTGAATTAATTGAATGTTTAAGTAATATTTTTGTGGAGGTATATTTATTTACATAGTAGTAAATATGTGTGTTTAACACATTTTGGTAATAATAATAATGTAATCTTGTAATGTAATCATTTTGGTAAATTACAATTTTAAAACATTGCAAGAATTTGCTCATTTATCCTTGCAGATGGTACATGTATACTAGCCGATTAAAATGATTCGCGCGGTGGTAGGCGCGTGTCCTGCAATTTTTCGACGCAGTCAACGTACTCGTACAGAAATACACCTTTACGAGTCAGTAATTCAAATTCTTCGTCCGATAGTGTTGAAAATTTGGAACGTATGATTTTTAATTTGTCTCTGCTCAGAAACGACGCCAATTTATCGAGGCTTGTACTTAGAAATTTAAATGAATCTATAAAACGTAAATTTTATGCATTTTCGCAGTCTGCTTTCTCGATAGTATCTTTGACATGTTTAGTGAATGAAATATATTTTTCTTTTGTTATCGGTAGAACATCTACTTGTCCCTCATATGCTGTAGCTATTTCTTTGATTATAAAGTGTGCGTCGTAGCCCGACAAGTTGTGAAATACAACTGGAATATTAAACGAATTTTTATAATTTAGGTTACAATTGGAATGCGCTGGACCGCGGAATTTACCGGTTAAGTGACCATGATCGCGGACTCGCGTATCGTCTGGCGCGAACAGTTTCCCGCGGATGTGACAACGCGTCGCGCTACGGTATGTTTCCCATTGCTGTTTAGACAGCACTTCCATGGGCACGTTGGCGGATATAATATCTTTTACGCGATGCGTCAAATTTTGAAGTTGACGCGCGAACCACGCTATACTATCTTTATTGCGACGGAACTGATAACATGTCGTCGTACGAACATCGCACGTGATATCCTATACTAAATACCTCGTGCTGTGATTACGTGTACGACGCATCTTCCCTCTCGGGTTCCGCAGAACGCACTCCAAGTCGGTAGACGATGAATGGGACGCGCTCCTTATTGCAGTGGTTCTCAAATTCGAGCCACTTATCGTCCACGCTCGGCAGTCGGATAGCACAGTCGTTCATTTTCCCACAGTCCATTGCATGCGACTGCAATTTTTCGTTCGTACTGAAGTAATGCAGGCATCTGAAAAAACAAAAAATTATTGCTATTACTAGCCCGACGGAGCGTAAGGAGCGTCCGCGAGTAGCACGATAATTTCACTACGCGAAACGCGTGGAGCAGCGTTCGCGAGAGTCACTAGCTCGACGGAGCGTAAGGAGCGTCCGCGAGTAGCACGATAATTTCACTACGCGAAACGCGTGTAGCAGCGGATTTCGCGAGGTTATTTATATAAGAAAATGAATTTGGCGACTGACGGGCGAGTGTTTCGCTTGGATAAAATTATGTAAACTTTTTCTTTATATAAATATTGTTCTTTGTCTACGAAAAAAGAACAAATTTTAAACATTTTCAACATCATTCTCTTCTCTAGAACAACGAGAAATTCCAAATATTCAGCCTGTAAACTGTTTGTGAGTAATCTTCTCAATTCTTTGTGTAATGTGCATCCGTTTGTGGCCAACAGCAATTTGAAACAATATCGTTCACATCAATCAGAACCAAGCGAAAGTAATATTTAGACTACATAATTGTCACGAACATCTAAAGATGGCTCAATGAAGAAGTCGAAAAATGTGATACATATTTATTTATCGAATTTTTAGACATTAACATATTATGGTATAACTATGTACATGCGCAATTATGTTGACTCTTATGTTCTCTTAGTATTTTTTTTTTTTTAAATTGCGTACAATCTTTCTGCCAAAATATTAAATAATGGACAAAATATTACATAACACAATGTCTCATCATACAATTAAATCTTTTATTCAACTCTCTTTCAAAGTCTTCATTAGACATATTCGTCAAAATAAGTATTTTTTTTTTAAAACTTATGTGCTCTTAGTATCTCTTTATTGTTTTTGAAATTCTAAGAGTCCTGTAATTTCTGTTTAGTTGATTTTATTAGTAAGATGGAAAATTATAATTTTTATGCGTACTTACCGGTCGCAGAAAAATGTCTTGTTCTTTTGTCTGTTGAGTTGCGAGCTCACGAGACAGGATAGATTTTTTATCCACGCAAAGTGGCTGAGGCTGTTGTTACGTGGATCTTGCGTATACAGCATGTTGAGGTGTTTCTCCTTTTTGTCGCTCGTGAGCCGTAGAGGAAAGGATCTGTTTCTCGACATGTTCTCATCACGTGTATCTAATTCTCGATCGTGTAGGAACTGCACTGGAGATATTTGCACACCATTTATGTCTCTCCTTTGCGGATCACAGTCTTCATGCATACTTTTCGCGTTCATTTTCGTTCACAATACTGTTCACAATAGTTTTTCAATGTGTGCAGTGTGGGCACTTGTTGCATGGAAATATATTGTACATTGGCACTCTGCAATTCGTGCAAAACCGACCGCTTAGTGCATCAATATAATCGTGCTTCCTTACAAGATACATTCCCACAATGTCGATGTCAGCCAAAAGGATCATGCATGCTGCACAGTTAAAGCACCACCCATTGTATAGTAGCATTGGATCATGCAATGTTTAGTACGGCTGTTCAATGCACAGATTTCCGGAGATGGCACAAATTTTTCTACACGATCCATATCGTATTTGCTCGAGTCACTAGCAAAATCAGTATCGTTAGATAGCACTTCGTCGGAATCTTGGTTCCTACTAATGCTATTTACATTGTATTTTGTTTTTTTTTGTAGACAATGGACAACATTCATATTTGGGGAATGAATACTATCCAAGTCGGTTTTTCAGACTTTTTTTTGATTGAGCAAATGGTCAGCATAACACCAGACCTACTATGCTAAACCATAGTTTTGTATTATTTTGTATCTGAGCCTGTATTGAAATGATAATTAGCTATACTTTTCACGCTGCTCTTATCGCGATCGATTCGTTCGTCTTCCAGGACATCAACTGTGGAACTGAGCGCTTATAATCCATTATATATTTCATTTGTGACGTCTTTGTTCATTTTCGTTTACAATACTGTTCACAATAGTTTTTCAATGTGTGCAATGTGGGGCATTTGTTGCATGGAAATATAATGTACATTGGCACTCTGCAATTCGTGCAAAACCGACTGCTTAGTGCATCAATATAATCGTGCTTCCTTACAAGATGCATTCCCACAATGTCGATGTCAGCCAAAAGGATCATGCATGCTGCACATGCAGTTAAGCACCATCCATTGTGTAGTAGCACTGGATCATGCAGTGTTTAGTACGGCTGTTCAATGCACGGATTTCCGGAGATGGCACAAATTTTTCTACACGATCTGTATCGTATTTGCTCGAGTCACTATCAAAACCAGTATCGTCAGATAGTACTTCTTCGTAGTGGAGAGCGAGTTGCCACTTTGAGAGCTCTATTGAGTTCGTCACGTGTAAAAGACTCACCCATCCACGACTGAATATTACTTTGTGTCAGATCCTCCAACTTCATCTCTTCTATATTTTCACTATTGTAAAACAAGCAAGAGGGAGGACAGAGTTTACTGATAGTAGTGTGAGAAATTGTAACAAGATCTTTACCTTTAGACATAGAGAAATTGTAACAAGATCTTTACCTTTAGACATAGAAGAAGAAGCACTTCTTCATCGGAATCTTGGTTCCTACTAATGCGATTTACATTGTATTTTTTTTTTTTTAGACAATTGACAGTATTCATATTTGGGGAATGAGTACTATCCAAGTCGATTTTTCAGATTTTTTTTTGGTTGAGTAAATGGTCAGCATAATATCAGACCTATGCTAAAACATAGTTTTGTATTATTTTGTATCTGAGCCTGTATTGAAATGATGATTAGCTACGTCGACTACGTTTTCAACGTTCGTACGCTATTTACATTGTACGCTATTTACACTATTTACATTGTATTTTGTTTTTTTTGTAGACAATGGACAATATTCATATTTAGGGAATGAATACTATCCAAGTCTGTTTTTAAGAGAAATCTGTCTTTTCAGACTTTTTTTGATTGAGCAAATGGTCAGCATAATACTAGACCTACTATGCTAAAACATAGTTTTGTATTATTTTGTATCTGAGCCTGTATTGAAATGATGATTAGCTATACTTTTCACGCTGCTCTTATTGACCGATTCGTTCGTCTTCCAGGACATCAACTGTGGAACTGAGCTCTTATAATCCATTATATATTTCATTTGTGACGTCTTTGTCCCTTTGCCTATTAAGCCACACTTTCTTTAAAAGTAGATAAGACAGCATCGCGAGTGATTCTAGTTCATATTTTTCACCTTATTGGTATGTTGATATAAACAGCATCAACGCTTTTCTTAACGCGTCGCGACATGTCATCGATCTTTTCCCAGAAAAAAATTGTTATCGACACTTCTCCGAAGAAATTTAAGGGCTGTGGGAACACAGTGGGATTTCATACTTTTCACTGGAGTACCATTTTCATTTTACTGTAGAAAAGTTATGTTTAGCGACCGAAGCATCGGCGCTTCTCTTAACGCGTCGCGACATGTCACCGATCTAACAGTGTATATAGACAGTGTATAAAGCTTTTTTCATTTAATCGTAAACTTCGATTACGAGCGTTAAGACATGTATCGAGTAAAAGAATATATGCGTCGAAAATTGATCGAGAGCAAGGGTACCATCCCTTGTCTCCAGATCCGCCAAGTCCACCACCATCTGGGGAAAAAGCGAGTTATTGGGAATGTCCTGGCGAAAAAGCATCGAAGTCGCTAACGTTCCTCATCATCATGAAAATATAAGCCATAAGATATGACATTTAGAGTGACTAGTGCTAATGCATTTTATTCTCCGCTGAAAAAGCGAGTAGTGATCAAAGAAGTATTCGTTTGTGTGCACCGTGAGTGATTTTTATAAACGTGCAAAAATATTTAGCGTTAATAGTAGAATATTTTTTCACTATTTTTTAATGTGATTAAGTGACAGTGGAAGTGAAAGTGACGGTTTTTGTGATTTTTTTTAGAAAAAATTTTTGTCGACAATTATGAGCACTTTATAAGGGAGGTACTTCAGATCTGGTACGAATACCCCATTGGAAGGAAGTGTTTTTTTTATATGCTAGATTTTTTTTAGCAAATTTGTGTTTCTAACGTTTTTTACTTTTCTTTTTTCTAGTACATCGTGGCCGATAACCTGCGGGCTGTCAGGCTACAGTTGCACAACGAGGTTGGGATCCTCACGGTTTTGTTGGTAAGTTCTTTATAAATTATAAACTATAATTTATAACTTTATTTCTAATTTGTAATCCATTTTTTAGAAAACGCATCGCGGCTGTATACAGATACGAGGATTCATAAACCCGCTCCATCAAAGAATAGTACGCGCGGAAAGGCAGGCCGACAATTGTTTCGGGACCAGTTTATGGATGTATGAGACGACAATAACTTGTTTCTGGCCGGATTGTCCGATCTCCAGTCGTATGAGCCTGAACCGGAAAATTGGGAGTGTGAGTATCATTAATTTATATGTGAATTTTTAAGATTACATATAGTTATATATTTTATATTATATATTGATGTACTTTTATATACTTATGTATACATATATATTGTTTCATTTATATTATTTTTTCATTTTACAGAAAACTACGGTGACAGCGGCGGCGACCGGGAACTATCCCCGCGTCTACGAGTATCTCCCCACGGGTTTAGCTAGGTTTACATTGGACGTAGGACTTAGACATAGACGTAGACGTAAGAATTGGAAAGATAGGAATAGCATGTTACCGTCCATATTGAAACTTAAGCGCAGACGTAGCCGTAGACGTAGGCGTAGAATTTTAAAATTTTAATATTTTTCTACGTCCAGCCAATCACGAGAGGGATGCCCGGTGTATACCATTTGCGCGGACACTTACCGGTTAACCTCTAAACTGTACCACGATTGATATATTCACTTTATAAAATGTATGAAATTGAAAAGTTGGAATTATTAAGATTTTGTTTAATTTTCACTGCAGTGGGTATGATTTTAAGATCTTTGCCAAAAAAAAAAGTTCGTAACAAGCGACGATGATGGGTTCATCCGCTGTTGAGAAATCGGGAAAAACGGAGCCAATATTATAATTTGTTCCAATATATAAAAGAGAAAGATGATGAACAATTTTTTAAGTTCACTCGAATGCCAGTCAACCAATTTGAAAAGTTGCTGGATCTTGTTAAAGATAGACTAATAAAGATCAGTCCAAGAAAGCCATTAAGTCCGGAGTTTCGGCTGGTTATGACATTGTAGTGAGTATTATAATAAATATATTTTTCAGAATTTTATTTTTGGGTTAAGCATATGTTATTAGATAATTATACGTATTTGTTTAGTTATCTAGCCCATGGACCGAGCATGCAGGTAGTTGCATGGAGCTTCTGTGTTTCCAAGTCCACAGTCAGCAACGTGATACGAGAGACTTGTGCAGTTATCTGGGATCAATTATCCCCAATTTACTTAAAACCACCAACTACTGAAGAATGGGAAACTAAAGCAACGGAGTTCTGGTATCGCTGGAATTTACCTAATTGTTTTGATGCGATGGACGGGAAACATATAACGATTCAAGCTCCAAAAAAATCGGGTTCGCAGTATTTTAACTATAAAAAAACGTTTAGTATAGTTCTAATGGCAGTTTGCGATGCTTTTTACTTGTTTACACTTGTTGATGTCGGTGTTTTCGGATCTCAAAGCGATGGTGGCATTTTTAAAGAATCGACATTTGGGAAAGCTATGGATAATAATGAATTAGGCCTTCCAGATTCTACCAATTTACGTGGAACTAATATTGCGTTTCCGTATTTTGTGGCTGCAGACGAAGCCTTTCCACTTAAGCACTATATAATGCGGCCTTATCCCGGAACAAATTTATCAGAAAAACAACAAATTTTTAATTACCGCCTATCACGTGCTCGACGCGTTATTGAAAATACCTTTGGCATTTTAGCCAGTCGGTGGCGAATTCTACATACTAACATAATTGCCGATGTTAGTACAATTGAAAGAATTGTATGCGCTACATTATGTTTACATAACTTCGTTAAAATAGAAGAATCGACAAGTAAGCAGCGTTATTATTGTCCAGATAATTATGTAAATCGTTATGATGATTCAGGACGTGTCATTCTTAGTGACTGGCGAGTAAACTGTCCTCAGATTGATGAATTAGGTCGCACAGGGACAAATCGTTCTACACAAGCGAATATTGATTTACGAAATACTCTTGCTGATTATCTTGTGTCGCCAGAAGGAGAAGTAGATTGGCAGTATAATTATGTAAAACGAGGAAGTTTTTAAAATGTATGAATATATTTTCAGATATTAACTATCAATATATGCATTTATCACAACATATAACAATACATACTTAGTGAGAAATGGTACAGCAAATCACATCAATTCGACGTACCATTTCTCACTGGATATATCCTTTCTTTGGTCTTGTGTTCAACTAATCGTGATCGTCCTGTTGCTGTAATAAAGAAATACAATTTGTATATTAAACAATATGTAAAAGTATGTAAATTTATGTAATAAACTATTTTTACTTTTTAAACTAATATTTATGACATATTATGTACATATCGTATACCTTAATTTTCCGAGTCAGACTCGAATTCATAGAGAAGTTGAGAAATTTTGAATTTCACATTTTTCACTTTTGTCTTTGTCATTTTTTTCATCGATCCGTATAATGAAATGCAAAAATTCCAAAGAGCATCATCTTTTGTATCGTCTTTTTTTACGATTGTTTTTTCTACGCCTTCGAGCATGGAGATAAGACGTTCCTCAGGAGGTAAAGGTTGAGGTTTTTTTTTCTTCTTTTGTTGATTTTCTATCTCCAACAATGGTCGTTTCTTATTAAAATCCAATTTTTCGGTACATTTCGAAGTTCCGTCGTCCCCTGTTTCCTTTTTTATATTTAACAGGTAGTTGCGAACACACATCTTCATCTATGCATTCTACTGATTCGTCCAATACATCTGAGTTTCTGGTGAGTTCTCATCGACATAAAGAATATCGTCTGAAAATTTATTCTTCTGACTGGCATTCAATGCTAAGTTACCAATTGACCTGTACATAACATTATTCCATATATATTACACTAAGTACAACAAAATAGAACATACTACAAAAGTTATTCTTACTTTCTATTTTGTACATGGGGTTGTAAAAATAGTAGGGTATTATATAAAGACCATTCAGTTTCCTGGTTTTCTGACGATGCACCAGACCCAGAAGGAATGTTTGCTTTTTGTCTCCTAACCTTGCTGAAACGTTTTCTTAGAACTTTCCAACGTCGCATAGCATCTTCCGCTGCAAATAAATTAAATATTTTATTATTTTTTTATTAAACAATTCGACAAATTAAAACAACAATTATAGACTTACAGCTGACATTCAATCGATCGCCAATAGACTTCCATGAATTATTGCAAAGTACCTTGTCTTTAAAACCCGGTAATTTTTTATCGTATAAATGAGGATTACTCTCCACCATTAAAATTAACAAACGATCTAATTCTTCGCTCATCTTTTTACTTCGTATTCGAAAATACAATCACTGATACTCGCAAAACAAACACTAAACTTTCGAAATAAAAGTAAGGTTAAGGATGCAGCTCTGTGATTGGTTATAAGGACCACGATCACATACTGAAAAGTACTTCAATGTAAACCACAAAGAATTTCTACGTCTGCGTCTACGTCTACGTCTATGTCTACGTTACGTTCTACGTCCAATGTAAACCACCCTTTAGGCTACGTAATATCCCCAAAGGGAATAACTTTAAGTGACAAACATGTTGAAGCAATTAAACGTTTTCCCGTTCCAAAAAACGTTACTGAATTACAGAGATTCTTAGGTCTCGTAAAGACGATAATGATCTGTTCCTGGCCGAATTATTCGGTCTTCGGTTGTATGAGCCGCAACCGGAAAATTGGGAGTGTAAGTATATATATTTTTTATTTTTTATTTTTTCAATTAAATATTTTTTATTTATATATTACTTCTTATTTTACAGAAAGTTGCAGCAACGGCGGCCCGCGGCGGCGACAGTGGCGGCGACCGGGGACCTAACTCGCGCTACGAAAACCCCCCGCGCTAACGAATACGCCCCGCGCCCCGTCTAGCCCCATGAGTTAGAACCCGTGTAGTATACCTACTAACTTGACCATGTAATGTATGTTATGTATATATAACACATATATGTACAACATATTTATTATATAGGGTATCCAAAAAGACCCCGGATTTATGAGCCGAACATGAATATGGTTATAACTAATCATGTAGGTATGTGAATTGTACTTTTATCGGCGTACATACATAGTACGCCAAAATATAGTGCGTTGACTTATGACTATGATTCATGTTCTATGACTCAGTTACGTACTCAATCATCCTTATGCTAAGGCCCTTACATAACGTTTTTGGATGAAACGTTTCAGACCAAAGTTGTAAGGTTTTAAGGTAAAGGGATGAGCGGTGCAGGCGAACCTACGGTTCGCCCCTACCACCGTTTACACTCCCCCTCACCCACTTTTCCCTCTGGTCCCCATCGCCCGCCTGCCACCAAGTGATCCAGAACATATATTAGATATCACCACCACAACTCTATGATCTAGAATATATAATGTTTTTGTATATCGAGTGTGGTCGAGGAGGTGATTGGTGGAAGGTCGGACAAATCAGTGGGCTCGAACGCGCATCATACAACGCCCACACACATCATCCACACACTCACTTGCCATGATCCAGAATATACAATGTTTTTGTGTATCGAATGTGGTCGAGGGGGGTGATCGGTGAGTCTGACCAATCAGCGGGTTCGATTGGTCCCACCACCGTCACTCTTCCTCTACCACTTTTTCCACCCGTCGTCAACCAGTCATTTTGTGATTTAGAATGTACGTTTTGTGTTTCGAATGTGAGCGAGGGGGGTGAGCGCTGCGGGACGAATCAATCAACGGGTTCGATTCGCCTCTCACCACCGTCATTTCCTCTCGTTCACTTTCCGCTCGGTCGCCGAAGACGCGTGCTGTACGGTTGTAAGCTTATGCAAGACTATCACTTTTGATGACGATTTATGGTGCGACGGGTCACGTTTTCTCTCTCCCCACTCTACTTGGGTTTTTTTCGTCGCGTAGACTTGAGACACCGTCATCGTTCTCGTAATACCGCGGGACTCGCTCAAAGTTCTCATTCGGAGAGGTGGAAGAGGGTCGACTATCGTTGGAAACATCCTTGAGAGTTTTTATTTGGAGGGGCGGGCAGGATTAACTTTCGCTGTGAGATCCTCATTGTTACTGCTCGCTTCCTCACATTCTTTCTGTTAATATCTGAAAAACAAACAACAAAAAATCACCGTGAGGGAGCGCATAGAGAAGTAAAAATGCTGCGTAGAGAAGCAAAAAATGCAATATGCTTACCTGTTACCCCTATCCCCGCTACCTCTACCATCTAATCGTCCTCCAGCAATCTGTGCCGCCTCTGTCTCCTCATCAGCCTCTGCCGCTGTCGCAGCAAGGTACCTTTCAAGAAATTGGTATAATTCCTCCTCATTAGATAAATCGAGGAAGTCGATTAATTCGTCACTCTTACAAGATGCGAAATTAAAAATCGGGAGGCTCTCGTCGAGCTCATGCTCGGAGCTATTTACTGATATTTAGTTTGACCTTGGATGGCGTCTCTAAGATCAGATTAATGTCACATTTTTTTAAAAAAATAAAACATGCTATTTTTATTCTACAATTTAGCAGCTGGTGTAGTTTTTCAAAACTACTCTTTTTGTTAAGTTCTTATTGAATTGTGACACTTGAAAGTTACAGTATTAACCAAGGTGTCCGGCTAGCGGCACTAAAAATAAAAATTAGAGGAACAACCTCCAATGGCCTTGACATATAACGTCAAAGTCATGGACTTAAACAAGATTTTAATGATGTTTAAGAAATATAAAAACATGATATTATATAATACTAAATTATACAACGTTATTAATTTTGACAATATAGGATGGGCTCCTCCATCGCCCATTTCCCGTGAAACGCAATCAAAAATTTTTCTTTGTTTCTCCGTGTTGTGCTTGGATAGGCAAATATTCCCACATCTATGTATGCACACAACATAAATAAAAAATATTTGTATGTAACAGTTATCCCGCATAGCATTTTATATTTTATGTACATATGTGATGTCGCGGCAGCGATCTGCCTAAAAAGGACAGAGTGGGCGCTTTACTACCGCGGCTAAAAGGGGGATAGGCAGCACTCAGAAAATTTTACGATTAATGACTTTGAATAATAACTCGTCGCTGACGCGATTCTGATACAGCAATCACGGTATACTCAGATTCGTAAGGGCGATCCCCGATATGGATCAAGTACTGCGTGAAGTCGAGTACCGTCGAGCGGCAAACAGTACACTCATTCACAGGCCTTGACCGTATGAATGTTCGACCACAAGCAATACAGTTTTCAGCTAAGGAACCCGAAGGATCGTTTGTCCCCAAAGTAATAAAATGACGCGATATACTCTGGTAGGACGCCTTCTGTAACGGGGTCTTAATCTCGTAACAATAATTACAGATATTATTGTCGCTTAATAAATCGTACTTATAGAATAGAGAACTGCAGCATAGGGCTGAGTCTAGCCAGTCTCGGTACGGTAGAATCACAGATTCCCTGCGGTTGTAACGTTCAACGGTCGGTGGGCACATATGGTAACGCTAGCGGAAACGCGGAGAAAGGAACATGTATTATGACTCTATTGTTTTCTAGAATTTTCTGGAGAGTTCTTGTCTTCGCCGGAGGTCGAGTGCGCAACACGTACCGAAATTTCTAAAGATTTCGAAAGCTTTGTCTTCGCGGAGAGATGGACGCGTAACACGTGTGCGGTCAGGATAGCTTACAAAGGATCTCAAAAGGTTTTGTTTCTCCGGAGAAACGGACGAGTAACACGTGTGCGGTAAGAGTAGCTTTCTAGCTATGGCTACGCAACAGAACAATTGGGAACGGGCATGATGACGTCAGCTGGCCAATATGGCGGCCATAAGCCACCACGTCAACACGATGAAAGTGATTTCTTCAAAAAATAAAATTTCTAACCACGAATACTGTTGTGTGTACGGCTGTAAATCTCGAGCTTCTAACAATCGGGAAATATCTTTCCACAAATTTCCAGAAAAAGGAAAATGTACAGTGGAAGTTACAAATAAGTTCGGCACAATAGAAAAAATTGATAAGCGTAAGGCTTGGATAATGGCTACACGCACTGGAGAAGCGGTGACAAGCAGAATGAGAATTTGCTCCTTACATTTTAGTGCTAGCGACTATGTTTTCTCAGGTAAAATGATTACTTTCTGTTCAATTTTGTTTACGTTGTTTATATAAATATGTATATAAAAATGCAATTAAAGTTATAAATTTTCCTCATTATTAAAATTACACGGAACGTTTCGACTGTACTTAGTCCTCCTCAGCCATGTATCAAATATAAATCAATCCTAAACCCCATAAATACAATGTACCATTTAAACTTTACATATTGTCATTAAATTTCTATCGAATTCACTCTCATCCGCTCAAATTCATATCAATCATTCTTATTTTTCATTCTTATTTAATTTACACGCTTAGATTTAATTATTTAAACACGCATCCTCACTCACATATTTTTTATATAACTCTTAAGAGTTATATAAAATCTAAGCGTGTAAATTAAATAAGAATGAAAAATAAGAATGATTGATATGAATTTGAGCGGATGAGAGTGAATTCGATAGAAATTTAATGACAATATGTAAAGTTTAAATGGTACATTGTATTTATGGGGTTTAGGATTGATTTATATTTGATACATGGCTGAGGAGGACTAAGTACAGTCGAAACGTTCCGTGTAATTTTAATAATGAGAAATTAATTAAATCTTTATGTACATCTTGTAAAGCTCGTTTTTGTTGACCTGGTTTGACCTACTGTATTATTGGTTTTTTATACACGAGCGATTAATATATAATTAATTAATTTTTTCTTAATTGTTATAAATTTTTATATTAATTTTTCTTAGAGCTAGAATATGAAAAGCCACGTCTAAAAAAATCTGCTGTTCCAACACTTCAACTTCCCATGCAAAAGATCATTTCTACTGCTTCAAAAGCCAGGGCTGAACGAGTTGCAAAACGAGAAGCGAAAAAAGCAAACAAAAAGGAGAAAGAAGAAACAGTAAAAGATACAGACGAGGCTGTTATTGCCATCGATATCAATGAAGTTGGAGTTGACAGCGCGGGAAACAATGAGACGTTATTAATTGTAGATGAGGAGAAAACAAAACTTAGGGACATCGATATTCAAACGGATTTCTATTCTTCATATTATGATCAAATAAAAACCGATCGTGAACTAAGTACAGCTACAGGAATTCCCAATTTTGAAATATTTCATGTAATTGTGAGTAATGTCAAGAAACTGTACAACAATGCTAAGAGTAAGTTATCAGTAGAAGCAAAAGTGATGCTGACATTTATTAAATTAAAACAAAATATTTCATTCGCTTTTTTGGCCACTTTGTTCAATTGCTATTCTGTAAAAACTTGTCGAAGGATTTTTGTAAACATGATTAGAGTACTGCGTGTATGTTTCGACAGTTGCATACATTGGCCCTCAAAACAAGAGATCCTTAGAAATATTCCAAACTGTTTCCTTCCATTTCCTGATATTCGCATAATATTAGATTGTACGGAAATACTTTTGCAAAAACCTAAATCTGTATGCTGTCAAGCGATAACATACTCTAATTATAAATCAAACTATACTTTAAAGATCATGACAGGTGTTACACCAGCTGGAACAATTTCATTCGTAAGTCGTTGCTATGGAGGTCGATTTTCGGACAAAGCAATTTTTGAGCAAAGCAACTTGTTTAGTTTGCTAGAAAAAGGTGATAGAATAATGATTGATAGAGGATTTTTTATAGATGCACAATGCAAAGAACATGATATTCAAATCGTTAGGCCTCCATTCTTAAGAAATAAGAGTCAGTTATCAACAGAAGAAGCACTTCTTAGCCAACAAATAGCAAAAGCGAGAGTTCATATTGAACGCAGTAATCAGAGGCTGAAAGTATTTAATATATTGAAAGGTAGATTTCCCATTAGTTTGGTACATCTTTGTGAAGATATTTTTATAATTATTTGTGGTCTTGTAAACGTATGTTCACCTATTTTAAACGACGATAAGTTTCCTGTGTAAAAATAAATTTGTACATACTACAAATAAATTGATACAAATGTTTGAAACAAGAATCATTTATTATTTTTTTCGTACGTACATACAAAATGCAGCATTTGCTGAAAATAAACACGTTTTAAGGTTTCTACTAAATCAGTCACATATTCTTCGTCAATCGGAACAGGAATGACTAAAGAAGTATTGTCGAAGGATGCAAAAATCATTAAATCAGTGACTTGAACATTCATTATAGCCATGCATAATTGAACTTGCGCGTAGTACATGTGGCGTTTTTTTAAAGTACAATGTTCATCGAGATATTTTAACTTTGGAACCACATCGTCAATGTTATGATCTTTTCCATGAAAGGGACATTTTATTTCAATTAATTTTAATACATTTCCATTTTCGTCCAAAATAACACCATCTGGTGAACATGCCAACCACGGATTATTATTAGAAACTACCAAGCCACATTGGTGCACTTTCAGTTGATAATTATTCTCATATACTTCGCGAGCAATTGGTTCGTTTTGTATTCCGTGTTGTACATATTTATTGGAGTGTTCTTTTGGATAAAAATAATTTAAACTTTTTCTTTCCCAGTTGGGTTTCTTATTATTCGCGTATGTGTACAACTCATAACACCGAGAACTTGTGATTCTAAATTTACGCTCTTCTTTCCATGTAGCAAATAATCTTGCACTATCTATGCAAATCTGTCTGTAATCTCCACGTAGTCTATGTGTTGTGTTTTGACAGCACTCTTTAAGGATCCCTACATCTAATTTTGATAAGTTTTTCATAAATTCTGAAGTATTTGTTCGACTTATAATTACGTCTATATTATTCATGCAATCGTGGGAGACACTGTTATCATGCAATTCTATTTCATCATGTCTTCCATATCTAATTAAACATAACATAAATAAATAATAATAGCAATGTATAAAAAATAATAATAATTTATTCCTTCGTATCTATAATCAAATGTATAAAAACAAATTGTAAAAAAAATTGTAAAATTACTTTTTATTGAAATTCATTCACATATAGGTATATACAGTAAATTCATTCGTATAATTAAATGTATAAAAATAAATTGATAAAAAAATTGTGTACAATGATAACAACTCTAAACCAACTTACAAATGTTTTCTTATAGCACTTGATGAGACTGAAAGCCAATTTTGTTTAATCTCCTCCCCTTTTTCTGCAGACACATTAACTACTTCGGTTTTTATTTTTTGCATGCAAGGGTGATCCAGTAAAGGCATCGGTTCATACTGTTGCAATGCTTCTTTGGTTTTTTTTTTCCAGGAGCACTCGACGTCAGTGCATGACAGTTCGTCAAGTTTCGAAAGTTCGACTCTTAAAATATAAAAAGAAATGAAACATTAAAATAGAAAAAACTAAATTATGCATTAATTAATCGTCTTAGAATAATTTCTTAAATTGCATGCGAATTGACAGTTATATATGCGATAAACTGATTATATTTTAAAACTTTTTGTTCATTGAGGTTAGAAAAAATATTAGTTGTTAAAGTCATGAGTATATACTAATTTTACTTACACTACATGTATATCAAAAGCTTATTATTATAAAAAATTATAAGATTCAACTAAAAAAATAATTCATACCTTTGACAAAACATGAGTGCTGCAATAATATGTTTACATCGTCCGCTGTTTCCTGCTTTGCAGGAGCAGCACATTTTGACAATTTCTCCATTAGTTGAGATGCTTCCTTCAATTTTATGAGGAATTCCGGTTTTCAAACTAGATGTTTGCAAACATCTTGCAATTAATTGTATCATTCTATTTTCGGTTTGCGGTAAACGACCACAAGATACGATATGTCCAGCTTGTAATAGTTTCTCTCCTTCCACGATATTTCGAGACGACAGAGTTGAGTCTGCATATCTGCAGATTTCTAACAATGTTAGAAACATGATTCACTTTACACTAATTAATGCTTTCTTCTTTATATCTACAAAACTGCGTGAGCACACATATGTCTCACGTGTTGACGTGGTGGCTTATGGCCGCCATATTGGCCAGCTGACGTCATCATGCCCGTTCCCAATAGGTTTCGCGTTTCTCTTCCCGTCGGCGGGTGATCGCGTCGGGAGGATGACCCAAGTCAACCGCTTTCTTATTGTCTTTGAACAAGAACGTTAACGGACGCCTAGAATTTTCTACCGTTTAGTGCTTCGTATAGCGCATGATATTCTCGAGCATTTATGCAATATAAGTATATTTGATCGTGCAGTACATTTGATCATACGATAGAGTATTTCAAGATCGAGACTTGAGAATTTAATGTTTGTGCATCAATTTAAGCTAAAGCAAGAATTATTCAATTGATTATCGTCTATGATATAATACTCGGAGTCTAATGCTTGCTAGTACAATACAGTTATGCGTATGCAAGAGCTATTCATTAGCTTGGCGATTATATGATTATTAAGATTCAGAATTCATACGCAGATGCAAATATAAAGTGATATCTCTATGTGGATTTATACATGGAATCTGCTCCGCTTGTACATAAGGAATAGACGTGCTCGCGATGCACGCTATTAAACTAGAACTGATTTAATATCCGACGACGGCTCGTCGCTCAAGATTCGATCGTTACTATAAGAATGTGAATCTTCACTTACCTTTGTTGATTATCGACTTCAGAGAGAGGTTATAATGATTTCGATAGCTTCCTTCCTTCTTTATTTTCCTCGAAGGTTCGCGCGGCTTATGCCGTAATTATTAGGATTTATTTAATCGCAGATTTTAACTTCGCTCGCAGGTGTGTTGCACGTGCCCTTGGTATACTCTCAGGGTCGCCGCAAGTGTAATTCAACTTGCGATGAATGAGTAAATCAAAGTCGTGTGACTAGGAGTACCGTAGCGGATTCAGTGATCAATCTAAGCTTCCGCGAGTGTAGTTCAACTCGAGGCTGCTATGACGATTGAATCTGCACAGCAAGGAATCGCGCACTCGGTCTCGGAGGAACACGTGGGTGGACGGGTGCGTCGAGAATTAACACTGGCTCTAAGTTAATACTATAATTTATTGCTCGAAGGTTAAGCAATTATAAATGATTATTACAGTAGTTACAATATTTTATTATTAACGCTCTTACATATTAATTTGAGATTTACTCGAGGTAGAATTATCAATTCACGTTGCGAATAGTAATTGAATATAATTGAATATAGAATGCAATCTTACGTTGCGAATAGTAATTGAATATAATTGAATATAGAATGCAATCTTACGTTGCGAATAGTAATTGAATATAATTGAATATAGAATGCAATCTTACGTTGCGAATAGTAATTGAATATAATTGAATATAGAATGCAATCTTACGTTGCGAATAGTCTCTCTTGAACAGAGGAGACTGGGAACTTGTCGATCCGTAAACGAGTTTAAGAACCGGAGTCAGAATAACGTGTGTATGACTCGACTTCTTACGAAGCTCGGACTCCACACATTCTCTGGCTGTGACTGTTAGTCTGACCGTTTTGACTACAGAATTCTGACTGACTTGCTTGCGGCGTCCGCAAGTGAGTTTTGCTTCGCATTCCCTCTCTCCACGCTGGACCTTTGGTGGGGAAGGAGCTGTATGCAAGACGGATCTTGTAGGAATTGACGTTGCTGGCCTAAGCCTGGACATGGTAACAGACATGTCAGTAATTGATGCGTTGGTAACTGGTAGACTTGGTAAGTCGTGAAATGGTACGTTACCGATAGCGAGGTAGGTGTAGTATAGTATATGTAAGTATATGTAACCAGGAAGTTTGGTATAGGATGCGTGGATTATTGGTTACAAACATTCGATTATAATATCACTTTTGTGCGGCGCTTCTCATACATACATTCAGTCATAATATCACGCTTTATACGGCGTTTTCATGCATTCGATTATAATATCACGCTTCGTACGGCGCGATGGTCATGAGGTGTATTCATTTATAATGTCAATGTTACGCTCCGTACGGCGCATTGGCTGCCTGTTTCTTATATTTCAGGCGTACGAAGTGAAGATGCGGGTAATTATACAATGTATAAATGTTTATGTGTGTTAGATACATTTATAACTTCAATAAAGAAATATGACAATGTCACGAACGTGTTATGGCTTACTTCTAATGTATAATCCTTATGATTAGCAAATGGTTCATGAATGGGAATACGTAATAAGTCTCGGAGAGATTGTGTATAATATGATTACATATAATGTAAGATACAGAAAACGCATATGACGCAGTTACATGGTTATTGCAATACAAGATGCGCAGAATGTGTGTAGCGCGATTACATGATTAATGTATTGAGCAAGAATATAATGTGAGGTGTCTACAATATACGAATTGATATTCAGGTAAAAGAAATCAAAACGAGTGAGATGCGTCGCAGGGAACGTCACACATAGCAGATACATAAAATTTGAAATGTTGCTATATAGCAAATACGGAACAGTGCGTATGAATCGTGTATCAGATACATGTTTAATACCAATAAATGAACATTTTTTTTGGCCGACTTTTCTGGAGGCGATTGGGCTAATAAAAAAAATTTTTTTTATTTGTTGAAAATTTTTCTAAGTCCAACAGTTGGAAAAAAAGTCGGTCGAAAATCCCCGAAATTACCGAAAATCCCCAAAATTTCCCAAAACCCCCCATTTTTATATATGCGTCCATATAAACATAAGTCGACCGAATCGTCAAGTTAACGCGAACGCGTTCTTGATACATAAACCTTAATCGAGTCGACTCTTCATTATTTTGGACGTTTAACACTATAATAAAGAAATATAATAGCCGATTTAAACATAAATATATTGGATATATTTGTTTTAGTGTTCAAATAATGCTGGTTCAATGTATAAAATAAGTAAATACAAAGGATATCACAGTATTGTGCTAATGGCTATTGCATCTGCTTCGTACCGATTCATGCTTGTCGATATTGGTGCTCAAGGTCGCCATAGTGATGGTGGGATATTTTTAAATTCTATAATGGGTCACACAAAGATTTCATCAAGAGCAATTAAATATTCCATTGCCACTGCCACTTCGTATCAATGGACCGTCTCTTTCATATATAATCGTGGCTGATGAAGCATTTCAATTGAATAAATTTACATTAAGACCCTATCCAGGAAGAAATATAACTGCGCATTTACAAATACATATGTTTACAAATACATGTATTTACAAAGAATATTTAACTGCCGTCTAAGTCGCGCTAGAAGAGTTATAGAGAATGCTTTCGGCATCATGGTTGCACGATTTCGCATACTTCAAGGACCAATAACAACATCTCTCGAAACTGCAGAAAAAATCGTAAAACCATGCGTAGTACTCCATAACTTTTTGTTGTCGGAACCAGCTTGTCCTCCATTATTAGGGGATTTTGTAGCCTGCAATGGTGATATCATTGAAGGACAATGGCGACAAATGAACTTGGATAATACAGCCTTTCATACAATTGGGCGTATTGGAGGTCAAGCACATTCTCGCTATGCTGCCGAGAAGCGAAATAAATTCAAAGACTATTTTTTAAACGAAGGTGCCGTTCCTTGGCAGTGGGTACACAGGGTGTCTGGAAATTACCGCCAAATGTTTCGTGCGTGGGTAGAACAGACTATACTGAGTCGGAAAGTCCTGTACTAAAAAGCCAATCTAAAAAGCAAAACTCGTATTATTCTAATGTTGCAACGATTCTACTTTTTATTGTCGGGTTAGTTTTGTAAAACCGAACTCTGTTCTGTATTTTATCTTTTCGACCTGGGGAGAGATTTTCAAAACCTCGACCTTTTCACTTACTGGATTGCAGATCCTTTAAAAACGTCACGAAAACTATTCTATCTATATTATACTATATGTACGTCGATACAAGTACAATTCATATTACTTCACGATTAGTTATACCCATCTTATGTTCAGCTCATAAATAATACATTATTTTAAGAATATTTACTGTCTGGGAAAAGACAAAAGTGTATTGTTTGCTACCATAGAGACAAAATGTTGTTTCATTCAACATTTTTGAAATATTTTTCTTTGCTAGGATTTTTATCCAAAGCTACATCCATTGCAAAAGCTGCAGTATATATTCCACAAGACGTACCATCCGACTGCATTTGAACTTTTTCAAATCTTATATCGGTAGATACTTGTGGAAAACGAGTTCTAATATATTGTTTTTCTTTCGACGCCATTCTATCGTATGTATAGTCTGGTAAGCTGTCATATACGTAAAGTTTGTTTTCCATCGGAAAACAATTCATATTACTTCACGATTAGTTATACCCATCTTATGTACAGCTCATAAATAATACATTATTCTAAGAATATTTACCAAAAGATACAACGACAGTGATTGGTAAAATTTCCTCTAATTATTTGGATAGGTATTTTTGCGACAACTGGCTGTAATTAAATCTGGAAATTCTATATAGTGTACGCTTTGTGTTTCGAAACACGATGTTTCTGCCACAATAAGAAGATATCCAGCGTCATTTAATTGACTATCTTTAGACAAAACATTCTCTTTCACCGAAGAGATATCTGGCGACCGTCTAGTACTTTTCTGCGACTTGCCATTTCATCTGCTGTCGGAATATGGTTAGTTACATGACTAACAATGATACAGTCATCTGGCTCCATCACGGCAGCAGAAACAGTAGCACTTGTTTCTACGATATGATATTTCTTCGATATATTATTACATTTTAATCGTTTTTCGTTTTTTCTTCATCGACTGATTCTATCATTACATGTTGTCGTTTAGTGTTACAAGTATTTACATTTTCGGACAACTTTTCTTTTGCCTCTATTATATATTTCGGTTCTCTGATAGGCATATGCCTAACATACCGACTAAAATTTCAGGAAGCATGCAGTTAAATTAAAAACGTGTTAAAAAAGGCAACATTTTATTTTGCCAAAAATCGTTGTCTCTACTAACACGCACTTTCATGCTTCTCGGTATCCATACAACGAAAATGCAAAAATCGCGTTGTGTTATGTTTAATTGACCCTGTATTTGATAAAAGAACCGATGATTCCGTAATTGGTGACGGTGGCGGGACGCGGCAGGGTAATTGGTGACGCGAATCCGAAATGATCGGATAAATAAAACGAAAATTGCTGCGTCTTAAACGCAATGAAATAGAAACGCGAAATTTCAACCATGTTACACCTCACGCCGTAACATAAAAAAACATTTAGATCTTTTTTATTAAAAATACTTTTCAGTCGAGGCAACGTATGAATAGCTTCCTTCGCTATTAAATTTTCAACAGAAAGAGAACATTTGATCTCTACTAGACTATCCTCCTCGAGAAGCCCATCAGGAGATGCACTCAACCACGGATAGTTAGAATCAATAAACAATCTGCATGGCTTTATAGCTTTAACATTTCTGATAATTTCCGTTTTGCTATTTCTTCCATATCGTGACCATATTTCATGGCTCTGGTATCTATAGATGGAGGAAACAAAATACTTTTAACGGTCGTTGCACAAGATGTTGGTCTCATACGACATACCACTCCAAAATTTGACGCTGTCAACATTATTTTTCTGTGTATTCCTGGTTTTGCGTCACCATTTCTGTGATAACTGGCGTTAATCCGATTGTTGATAAGTTTTTTAGTAACACCGTTTACAAAAGTGTATACATTGAGCTGTATTACTAAGACGGATGAAGTCGATTGAATTGCGGTTTTCTTTTTCAGAACGATACTGTTACATTCGTCACAATTACCATTTATCGTTTCCCATTTTGAAAATTCTGAAT
>NW_017299190.1:781048-787679 GCF_001594075.2 Trachymyrmex cornetzi
AGCTGAGATTTGAACACAGATCTCAGTCGATTATATTCTACAATGGCTCCCGAGTTTGCTTTAACGGATGCCGGATTGAAATTTATCAAATGTAGACCCTCCAGTGTACTCACTCGTGACAGACCTACATACACTTGATCAGTGAATACACTCGTTCCTAAATCCATCATTGCATTTTTACACGTATTTCCTTGACTTTTATGTACACAGAAATTTTACCACACCATTTCTGGTTTTGCGTTTATTTTCTCCAGTCTTTGGCATTTTCTAACAATTCTTCCATATGCCTTTGTTTTCTTTCTTCAAATATTTCAGAAGATACATCTGGTTTTTGCGATTGAGGTCCGTAATAACCATCCGTTTCTATGTTTCTTTTTTTGTTTTCCATCTACTTTACCATCTACCTTACCACATAGCTATCTTTCAGGTTCGGATGTGACCGGAATCATGCCGTCATTTAAAATAATCCGTGTATTTATCGGTGAATTAATTAATCTGAATGTAAATTATTCAATAAAACTTACTTTGGTCGCCACTCTGTTTTACCTTCCAACAGAGAAGGGTTGCTCGTCCTGGATTTTCCAAGGTAATGGCCTCTACGGATAGGTTGTCCGCGATTGGATGCCTTCCTTCAGTCCCTGTGTCCTGATTGGCCCTTAGGTCGAGATGTCTTAAGTCGTCGGGTGATGTCCCGTTAAGATGCGTCGGTGGATTAATTTAATGGAGGAGTGGTAATACTCGTGATGAAAAACACGTTAGGCACTTTTATCACAACAAGATATAAAATATTTATTCAAATGAAACACTAATAATTAATTAAATAGGCCCTCACTCACTCTTCTCACTCACGCATGAATTCCAAAGAATTCGACACTCGTCTTTTCGCAACTTATTCTTTCTATCTCATGTTGTCGCGTCGCGTCGCACTTACGACGAATGGCGGATATCCAATATGGCCGCTAACAAAGGATCGCGTGATGTTGCGTCACGCTTAGCAACAGCGTGAAACGAGGTGAAATCCTCGTTAATTTGGCGTTTCCGTTACGCGTGGGGTTTACGGTAATCGTGCCGAGCACGTTTCGAACCGTATTTCGACGTATTTTCGTCGATTTCCGCGCTTTCGCGGTATTCACGGAATTATCTCCGTATTTCGCGCTTAATTTCGCGTTTCGCGTTACTTAATTGGCGTCGGGCTACGGTAAGGTATGCTGTGATACCGGGTTTTTACCGAAATTCTACCGATTACGCACTTTACAATGAGCCGCGTGGTTGAGTACGTCCGTTCTGTATGGCGGTCCGTTCACGACTGATTTTCAAGATGGCTGGCTTGACTGCCAAGATGTCGAAGAAGAAAGGGTGCGTACCTTTTTCCGCGGTACGATCGGTTGTCCCGAATCTAGTCCTTTCTTAGTAATACTTTCACACTGGCCTTACAATCGAAATGTTATAAATAATTAGGAGATGACCTCCTTTACAAGGAATAATTATGGACTTTCGCTTATCATATACTATTAATGCGAATAATTGATTATTTAAGTCGGATGATTTCGGCAACCAATCAAATAATTCGAATAATAGGAAAATCGTCAAAGTTGTGTCAAATAATTCGTATGATCTCTAAATAATTCTAAATAATTAAGTTTTCGTTAAACAAACGATCTTATTGCCGAAATAATTCAGATTAATTAAATAATTATCAAACTCCTAATATGCGAGTATGTATGCACCTTAGATAATTAATAGGCCTTGTGAATGGCGCCTAAGTGCTTCTAATTATTTATTTATTCTAATTATTTATTTAATTTAAGTGAGAGTGGAATTAATTAATGGCCACGTGTTCAACAAAGATAGAATTTATTGAATAAAATGAACAAATAATTATAACGGGCCTCACACACACTAATCTCACTCACACGCGCACATTCACGCAATTCGAGACTATTAAATTATCTCGCTTTGATTAATGGTCACGCGATATGTCGCGTCGTGTCGCACCTATGGTATGATGCAACTGGTTGCTATGCGGATCTCGCGGTACTTTCTAACGTCGCGATTTCCGTAATTTACGCATGTACTTGCGTCTTCGCTTTATGCGGAACGAATCTATTAAAGATTATTCGAGAAACCGGCGTGAATCGCGTCTTACGATGTTGCGCAATATTAATCTCACTCAAATTCGGTTTTAACTCGTAATTCGCCTTTTCGCGAATAAATTAGCCTTTGCACGGCTATAATTAGTAAACGCGCGTTGTTCGTCACGACTTCCGTCGCTTTTTATTGCGAAACTACGCGTTTCTTTGTGCGAGTCGCGAGCGGTCTTCCGCACGTCCGTTCTACTCGGCTTGGTAACTGCGACTGACTGGCAAGATGGCTGTCCTACCAGCCAAGATGTCCAAGAAGAAACGGTGCGTTCCGTTTCCCCTGGTGTGTACTATTTTCCCGGATCTAGTAAGTATCCGGTAACTCATTCATTCTGCCCTCAGAAGGTTACAAATAATTTAAATAATTCGGAATTAACTCCCTGAACATAAAATATAAGTGGACTTTTGCTTTTACATAAATATTTAAGCTAATAATTAATTATTTAAGTGAGATGATTTCGGCAACCAATCAAATAATTCCAATACTAGTAAAATCGTTAAAATTGCTTTGAATAATTCGCATTGACTCTAAATAATTGTAAATAATTCAGTTTTTGTTAAATAAATTATGTTATCGCCGAAATAATTCAGATTAATTAAATAATTATCGAAATCTTAACATGCGAGTATGTACGCACCTTAAATAATTCGTAGGCCTTGTGAATAGTGCCTAAGTGCTTCTAAATAATTTCAAAAGTTTATAATTAATTTAAGTCTGGTTTTGTCCAGAATAAATGCTAAATAGCCTATATGTGATATTTTCACCTGAATTAATTCGCATGTTAAGTTTTGGGTCCATTAAGGTATAGTATATGCATTTTATTGCTACGTCGAATTAATTGGAAATGTTTTATGGAAATACTCTAAATAATTGATTTAGATTTTGAATAATTTCTTTTGACTCCAAATAATTGTACAATGGTACTAAATAATTAATTGAATGGTTTTTAACCAAGTTTTTTGACTTTATATAATTTTTATGTTATGTCCTTGTCTAACTTAGGCAATAATTATGCGATCTCTTTCTAACTAAGTAGAAGTGTTCCAATTAATTCGGGGTTGATGAAATAATTACAGAATGAGTAAAATAATTCGGCGAACATGCCGTTGTGTCAGAATAATTAAAATTAAGTGTTTAACAAACCTTTTTGGTAAGTCTTCGCTCTTCGGCGGTTTCTAATAACGTTTTTGTTTTCAGGGTCTCCAGATCAATCTCAGTGTGTATTTTGGTAAGTATCAGTAAGTATCTCTATATTTCTAATCTGTCTTTATTGTGACATGCTCTATAATTAATTTTCTTTATTTATTTTCAGGTTATCACACTGGATGTCATTGGTTCGCCTGTTGGCTGCAGTGTTCTACAGGATTATAGGTAGGTTGAAATCTTTGTTATAATTATATTTTTTAGGAAATAGAAACATATAAAACTTTATTGATAGCATATATATGAAATAATTAACTGTTTAATATATTGTCGCCTTTGGACATAGAAATAATTAACTGACTTTATAAAATAACATAATATATAGTTTTAACGACGATCCACCGTGTGTACGTCAAACGTTTACATTGTTGTGCCGCTGTACGGCACGGGTTCGGGATCCACTTAGGACTCGAGGAACGGTCGAATGAAATATCACTTGCAATGTATCACTTAAATTAAATATCTTTATTCTCACACACAAGTGGTATTGATCTACAATCACCTTGCACTATTCGGTATTCGCGTCGCGATATAAGTATTATAATGATTCGGCCGGCGCGACGCGAAGAGTTACGTTTATAAATCTGACCGATTATCTGACCGGCGACTGCCCGTAGGGTCGAACTTATATTTGTTATCTTGGGGTCGCCCGTATAGCCTCGTCAGCGTTCTACTCAGACGAGGCCAGCGTCCGCGCAATCTCTTAGTCAGCGGTCGAGTACTCCTTTTATTATAATAATTGGTTTACATATCATATTGGCAATAATATGATTGCGCTAACGTTATTTTAGTATTTCGCCACGTTCTGTGGCGAAATCGTCACAGTGGATATAGGGCAGTTTTGCACTCGTGACAACATAAATAAAAGGAAAACATAAAAATAATATCCCAACGTTTCTTATATTAAATTTGTGGGGTTTGGGTCATCGTGGATGCTTGAACGGTGTCCCCCTGGAGAGATTCTGTGCCTATTGCTGTCTCCTGGATTGTGTGCGTTGGAATTCCCTTGGTGTCGTCTGATGTTGTCAGCTGTTGGTCTGTCGTTTGTTGTACTTCGACCTATAATTAATTTAGCCTTTTCTGTATTTATTTGGCTAATGGGAAAATTAGCGGACGGTTTCAAGTATCAAGTATTTCTTTATTCTGTCTTTAGTTTAACATGTTCTTTATTAATTTATTCTCTATTTTTATATTTTTTAGGTCGACGCACTGGATCGGATTGGTTCGCCTGTCGGTACCTGTGTTTTTTAGGATTTTTAGGTAGGTTGAAAAGCTTTATTAAAATATTTATGAAACGTATAAAACTTTATTATGCAATATCGTATGCAATTTATTCTGTATGGTTAATTAATAAAATGTACTCTTTCTGTCTTTATTAGACATTAATAATAATAAAATGAAAAACATAAATGATAACTAATTGACTTTGTTCGTCCACCTTATGTACTTTTCGTACGGACCTTTACATAACATAACATATAAAATAATATTCTTTCTGAATGACATAAAATAAACAGTTAGTCCCTTTCCACGTTTATTTATCATCTGGAAACGGGTTAATCTCAGGCTTGTGTAGTAGCAGTGACACTAGCAGTATATTTTTATACGGGTTTATACATTACAATTATATTTATTATTTTTTCTATACGTGTTCTGTCTCTTCACATCTTTAACCAACTCCTCCTTGTCATGCAACTGGAGGAGCTCCATCATGAATGCGACGCACTCCTCGCCGTTTACATTGTCAATATTAAAGGGGAAGCCGTTAATGTACGCGATTTCCTCCCAATCATCGATGATTATGGTAACCTCGTCCTCCTCCTCTTCTTTGCCTAGGACGACGTCCTTTTCCATGCGGACGTCCTCCCCCGCCTCAATTAATTTGATTTTTTTACATGGAGGCTCGTTATTTTCCATGTCTTTTGTTTTTTTAGTCACACACACAAATTATCACGTAAGCCGCTAAATATTTTTTACAGTTTTATAAATTTAAAAAAGTCACTCGTGATACACTGCTCTTTGTAAGTATTGTACACGTAGACAAGACTCGGCGCTAAGCTACGCGCAATGACACTACTGTGGCTACTTTTTCCGCGAGACCGCGAGTTGCGAAAAACGATGGTTTTTGGACTTTAGACCTTGGTTTTTTGGTGATTCACCCTGTTTCGGGTGTTATCGTTCCTTGAAAATATATGAATGACTAATGGTTTTTGTTTTAACTATTGGGAAAGCTTTTTCAAAAATAGAAGTGATTAGATATACTTTTATTCTATGAGTCATACTGCCACTAGGCGTGCATGTGTGATTCAAACATCGATAATACAAATATATTTTAGTTTTTAATATTTGCGGTTATTTGTGGTGCTATTAATTATTTCATTCATTAAGAATCGATCTTCGATCAGTCATGCTGTTGACTCTCTAACCTAGGGATACTGCAAGTGATTCATATTTGAGAAACAAATTCTCTCCACGAAAGAAAAGAATCGTGGAGTCGTCAGGACGTAACACGCCAAATCGTTGAGTTGTCGAGCGAACCACGCTATACAGTCTTCATCGCGATGGAACTGATACGACGATAACGCGTCATGGTACGAGCAACGCACGTAGTAGCCCACACTACATACCTCGTGCTGTTGATATGTGTACGACGCATCTTCTTTTTCGGGTTTCGTGTTTCGTAGAACGCACTCTAAGTCGGCGTAGACGATGAATGGAACACGTTCCTTGTTACTATAGTTTCCAAATTCGAACCATTTGTCGTCTTCACTCGGCCGTCGGATAGCGCAGTCGTTCATTTTTCCACAGTCTATTGCGTGGGACTGCAACCTTTCGTTCGTACTGAAGTAATGAAGACATCTGAAAAAAAAAACAAAAAAATTATAACTGTTACCATTATTTTATTAGTAAGACGGAAAATAAAAATTTTTTGTATGTACTTACCGATCGCAGAAAAATTTCTTGTTCTTTTGTCTGTTGAATTGCGAGCTCACAAGACGCGATAGATTTTTTATTCACGCAAAGTGGCCGAGATTGTCGTTACGTAGATCTTGCATGTACAGCATGTTGACGTGCTTCTCCATCTTGTCACTGGTGAGCCGTAGAGGAAGAATCTGTTTATTCTCGATGTCGTACACGTTGATCGACACCACGTTTAAACGTTCGAATTTTGGAATGTCTTTTAAAGTCATCGGAAACTCGAGCTCGCGAGATTTAATATTGTTGTGTAACGATGCACCCCCAGAAATGCATCGTCCCCGGCAATAACAGCTCGCCGGATGCCGCT
>NW_017299190.1:788214-798305 GCF_001594075.2 Trachymyrmex cornetzi
TTTGCCCGCCTCCGTCGGACGCTTCCGACAGTCGAAGTCGTGCCGTATCACGCGTGCACGCAGAAAGCGCACCTTTCGGGGCAACGTATCGCTCCTCGCGTTACAACGCGTCGCGCGTATCGCACGTGTTCCCGGTGTAAGCCCGCGTCCCGCTCACCGCGCGTCACCGAGCGAAGCACGCGACCACGACTCGCACGACGAATCGTGCCCGCCGCACATAAACACCCGCGTTACACATATACACCGTACACTCACAACGAAACAACTTTGTACACACGCATACACCGCCGATCGCTGTTACCAGTCGCGACAACTGGTCTCACACGACACACATACATATACACGCACGCACACATTGTACATACAGACACAAATATATATATTTCTTTTGCATCTATCCAAGTCGTATTTCACTGCGATATCACCGCCTTGTCTCTCTCCTCCTGGCCGAACCTCTTTGCGACCCTGGCCGCAGCCCGTGACCGACGAGCTACGTCCGCGCAAAGTAAGGTCGTTTCAGTTGTATAATGCGGATACGATGACTCTCGCTCCGTATACTTTTCAGCCGGGTACAGAGCGGCGACCACCGACTACGCGAAGTACGCATTGTCCGTCGTACGCACACTGATCACCGCTCGTTTCATCGCTATTTTCCACGGCACTTCGATATGGCATCCCGCGCGCATTGGATTTAGTTCACGTTGATAGTCAAATTCAATATATGTGACAATGCCCATCCGCTGTCGCATTCCTGGAACTCTTCGAGTGACATTAACATGGGTTCGATAACGTGTCGCTGGTACCATTCGTGCAAATCGGTGTATCGGTATATCTCTGCTTTTCGTAATTATGCTCTTATTAGCACGTTTGTCATTCGTCGCAAACTCACCGTTGAACGCGGTTCACTTTTACACTGCCGTGTCTTTCTATAGCGTCTCGCACTCGCTCTAGCACTACATTGCCAGCGTCTTCCAAAAACCGCCGCGGCTCGATGTGATTAGAGCTTAGCACCGCGCCCGTCACTATACGGCTTTCAAACACGGCGTCGATCTCTCTTCAGACGAGAGATTGCTCGTTGTCACTCGCGTACCCGCCACCAACGTCGCTCCAATTGTGTCTTTGCACCCGCGAGTCGCGCGATCCTCGCCACCACGGATTGTTTGTGTCCAACGGTGAGACGCGGACGCTTGGCACGACAAAGTTCTTCGAATCGCTCGATGCACTCGTCGCATCGTTGCAGCCACGCGAAACACTTCACCAGAGTAGCGACCTGATCGCACTGCTCCAGCAGTTCGCGTTTCATTCGCTCATGATTTTCCATGTCTTTTTCACAGTCTTTAGGTCACGTCGCACTTTTCCACGGAGCACTTGCACGTGACTCGTCCACACACGTTGCAGCACCGCGACATATCTAGAATGTCATAACGTTCTAGCACCTTATCATTATGTTTGTTTGCGAAAATGCACTGTTCACACTCAAAGCATTGATTGTCGCATCTATCGAAAAACAGTTTTAGTGCAAGATTGGTGAGGGTGACAATATTCAAGAAACGTGTCATTAGAAACCTTCCCAACGATGTTGGAAACATAAGCAAAAAACATACATCTTCAAAATCGCCTGATCCATGACAATAAAATTTACGGCAAAGGTTACAAACCATGTAGAGAAAATCCTATTTAAACATATTTCCAAACTTGTAAAAGCAAGTTGAAGGGCGTTTTCTCGTTAAACAACGGGAAGTTGATAAAATAAAATATGGGATCACAAAGCATAACTTGTAATTTTTTTAGATTGTCGATCGCAAAATTTAAGTAAATACTGTCTAGACGAGAGAACACATTCAAGTAATAAAAGAGAAATTAATGACAAAAAGGGGTGCGTTCGACTCGGAGTACTCGCCTTTGTGCGGCACATCCCGCCTTCCACATTTACTGTACGCGCGTGCGTGCGTGCGTGCGTGACTAAGAAAACAAAAAAGACATGGAAAACAACGATGCCTCCATGTAAAAAAATAAAATTAATTGAGGCGGAGGACATCCCTGTCGAAGAGGACGTCCGCATGAAAGAGGACGTCGTCCTAGGCGAGGAGGAGGAGGACAAGGTTCCCATCATCATCGATGATTGGGAGGAGGAGGAGGATGAAGAGGAGGAGGAGGAGGAGGAGGAAGTCGCATACATCAACGACTTCCCCTTTAATATTGACGTAAGCGGCGAGGAATGCGTCGAATTTATGATGAAGCTCCTCCACCTGCACGACGAGGAGAAGCTGGTCCGCGTCCTCGTGGAGGCGGAGGAAGAGGAAAAGGAAGCCGAGGAGTGACCAACGCGAGGAGGAGAGGAGGAGGAGGAGGCTGAGAAGGAGGAAGACAACGAGGAGATAAGTTTTATTTTATATAATTTATTATAATTTTTTAGGCGCTCCCCTCGTTTACGAGTACTCCCCGCGCTCCGCTTTCCCTTGCCCATGAATATCCCCCGCGCCCCGCGCTCCCCTCTAGCAACATGAGTTAGAACCCTAGTTTTTTAAGTAAGATACTTAAATATATATATTACTGAATTAAAAAAAAATTATTTTCAGTCTCCTTTTTCCCTACCTCTATTCGACGGTTTAGAATGATATGTGTCATGGTGCGGTAGCGATCTCCCTAAAGACGGAACGGGCGCTTTGCTACCGCGCCTAAATGGGGGATAGGCAGCATACAGAAATTTTTACGACTGAAAATCCTGAACTACAACTTGTCGCCGGCGTGATTTTGCTACAGCGATTACAGTGTATTCGGACTCGTAAGGGCGATCCCCGGTATGGATTAAGTACTGCGTAAAATCGAGTACCGTCGAGCGGCAAACAGTACATGCATTCACAGGCCTTGACCGTATGAATGTTCGATCGCACGCAACACAATTTTCCGCTAAGGAACCCGGAGGATCGTTAGTTCCCAATGTAATGAAATGACGCGATACGCTTTGATAGTAAGCCCTCTGCGAAGGGGTCTTGATCTCGTAACAGGAATTGCAAATAGTATTATCGCTTAAAAGGTCGTATCTGTAAAATAAGGAACTACAGCATAGGGCTGTCTAATCAATCTTGATACGGCAATATCACGGAAACTTCGCCTTGATAGCGTTGAACGGTCGGAGGGCACATGTGGCTACGCTAACGGAAACGCGGTAGAAAGGACATGTATTACGATTCTTTTGTCTTCCAGAACCTTCCGGGCGGTTCTCGTCTTCGCCGGAGGTCGAGTGTGCGACTCGTACTGGAATTTCTAAAGATTTTGTAACGGACGCGTAACACGTGTGAGACAATAGCCGTGCACAAAAGATCTCGAGGGCTTTGTTTTCCGGAGAGATGAACGAGCAGCACGTGTGCGACAATAGCTGCGCACACAAGATTTCGAGGGTTTTGTTTTCCGGAGAGACGAACGAGTAGCACGTGTGCGGCCACGAGTTGCTTTCTAGCTACGACCGTGCAATAAGACAATGGGGGCTGCGTTTCTCTTCCGTCGGCGGGTGGTCGCGTTAAGAGAATGACCTAAGTCAACCGTTTTCCGAGTGTCCCTGACTGGGAATATTTAGCGAACGTCTAGAATTTTCTATCGCTCGACGCCTCGTACGGCGCCTCGTGTGACGCACGAAGTCTCAGAACATTTATACAACTTAAATATTTTTAATCATGCAGAATATTTCGAGATCGAGACTTGAGAGTTTTATACTCGTTTAATAATATGACTGAAGCAAGTTTAATCAATTAGCGTCTTATACTATAACACTTGGCGTCTGAACGCTAAATAATGTAACGCGGTCATAAGCAGTTACTTATACGAGAGCTTCTCGTTAGCTTGAAGATAATGTAATTATTTAATTCGTTAATCGACGTATGTCTTATTTTATTCGTATGTAAATGCAAATACTAGAATTATATAGATACGCGGCCTTATATGAGAAATGGCATCCGCGTGTGCGTAAGAATCTGACGTGTTCACGAAGCACGTTATTGAGTTGAGATTTATTTAATATTCAACGACAGCTCGTCGTTCTCAAGATTCGATCATTAATGTAATAGAGTAACTTTCACTTTCCTTTGTTGTTCATTGATTTAGGAGAGAGACTCTGGCAGTTTCTCGATAGCTTCCTTCCTTCCTTCCTTCCTTCCTTCCTTCTGCTTCTCGAATGTTCGCACGGCTCGTGCCGCAATTCTTAAGATTTATTTTAATGGTATTTTTTTTAGATTCGCTCGCAGGCGTGTTACACGTGCCTTTGATATACTTTCAGCGTCGCCGCAAGTGTAATTCAACTTGCAGGGACTGAGTAAAGCAAAGTCGTGTGACTAGGAGTGCGATTGTAAATACAGTGATCAGTTAAAGCTTCCACGAGTGTAATTCAACTCGTGGCGGCTAAAATCATTGAGCTTACAATGCAAGGATACGCGCACTCGGTTTCGTAGGATCGCGAATGGATGGGTATTCAGAGTGAGCACTGATTTTAACTTAATAACTCTAAGTTTATTATTTAAGATTTGAACAAGTTATACGTATAATGATTACAATGGTTTTACCACTGAACGCACTTGTGGTTTATTACGAAATATAATTGTATATGCGAATAACTCAAAGTAGAATACAACGTATGTTGCGATATAGTAATAATGAATTACAATTCGAAGTAGATTACAACGTATGTTGCAATGAATTATAATCCGGAATGGAATACAACGTTTGTTGCGAAATAGTAATAATGAATTACAATTCGAAGTAGATTACAACGTATGTTGCAATGAATTATAATCCGAAATGGAATACAACGTTTGTTGCGAAATAGTAATGAATCTCACTTGTAATGGAGACTGGAATTTGTCGATTCGAACGCGAGTTTACGAACCGGAGTCAGAAAGCTCTGGCGTACGACTCGGCTTTTTACAAAGCTCGGACCTTACCAGAATCTGACTTCAGATTTGGAGTTACTTTACTGACTGACTTGCTTGCGGCGTCCGCAAGTGAGTCTCGCTTCGCTTTCCCTCTCTCCACGCTGGACCTTTGGTGAGGAAGGAGCTGTGTGCGAGACGGATCTCGTAGGAACTAAGTTACTGGCCTAAGCCTGAACATGGTAACTTGACATGTCGATAAGTGCTGTCGGTAACTGGTAGATATGGTAATGGTATAGGTTGGTATGTTACCGAGAGCGAGGTAGGTAAGTATAGCATGCATAAGTACAGTGTATGCAAGTATAGTGTATGCAACCTGGAAATTAGGTATAGGATGCGTGGACTTCAGGTTACATAACTCGATTATAGCGTCGCTTTTATACAGCGTTTTCATACGTACATTCAATTACATTACTACGCTTTTATACAGCGTTTTCATACACACATTCAATTACAGTGTTACGCTTTTATACGGCGCTTTCACACATGCATTTAATTACAATATTACGCCTTTATATGGCGTGAGAAGTTATATAATTCAAGTGGTTATAGTATCACGCTCTTATGCGGCGCGGTAGATTATGAAATACGTTTGATTATACGCTTAGTATTACATTTAATGTCACTGTGGATAATTGTATGGTATACATGTATATATAACGTTTATATACGTTTAA
Organism: Trachymyrmex cornetzi; assembly: GCF_001594075.2. Classification (NCBI taxonomy): domain Eukaryota; kingdom Metazoa; phylum Arthropoda; class Insecta; order Hymenoptera; family Formicidae; genus Trachymyrmex; species Trachymyrmex cornetzi. The sequence goes on from NW_017299190.1 coordinate 793,814, forward strand.
GTACATTCAAATAGCAATGTCACGAATGCGTTAGTTTAATTCTAACATATAATTCTTATGATTAGTACATAGTTCGTGGATTAGAGTACATTACAAGTCTTAGAGAATTTATATATAGTACGATTACATACAGTGTAGATATAGGAAGTGCGTATGACGCAGATACATGATTAATGTGTTATAAGATGCGCGAGATACGTATAGCGCGGTTACATTATTAATATATCGAGTGAGAGTACAATGTGGGATATCTGAAATAGATAAGTAGTAATTGATATCCAGGTAAAAGAATAAAAATAAGTGAGATGCGTCGCAGGGAACGTCACATATGTGATAAGAAGGCGCGCAATTTTTCCTCAAATAAATTAATCAAATTGTTACGTCCAATCCTGATTATTTGAGAGAGAGAGAGAGAAAGAAAGATAGATAGGATATGGAAGGACGGTTGACTCAATTTCACAGGTATACGCACGGCTCGTGGACTTGTCCAAAATCTGGAATTCTTATTTTTGACTCATTTTATATGTGAAGTAATTCTCTTTTTCCCTTTATAACTTATCATACTTTAGTTTATCTTTATTCAAATGTTAAACATAAAATCTTTTTTCTTAAAATATTTAAATATAATTAATCTTTGATTTCTAATCAGTCTTTAACATAAAATAATTATTCTCACGCCTTGTATATGACGAGACCTTTACAAATGGTAAAATTCAAATAATAGTAATAAGTAAAAAATATTAATAATGTTGATCCTTGGCTTCTGTCTTGTAGTATACAGGGAAATTCACTCCACGTATTATTTTAGAAATAACTTTATTATTTTATATTCATACAGTACTGTTTCGATTATAAGAGGACTCGGCCTCGTGATATAATATATTAGAGAACTCGTTCTCGTTTCGCACGGAGAAAAAGAATTCGGTCTTATTCTACGCGCTGTGTTTCGATATCTGAGCGGACCCTTCGAACGGTGATTCCTTTTATAGGAAAATCCGTCAGTGATCGCCTACCAATCAGAATGGTCGACGTCGCAAATTGGGCGGGTAATACTTTCTTTGTCGATGAGACAGAAACAAGAAAGAAGGCACCGATCGCGGCGCCAGTCTGTCGCCTCACGTTTCTCGTCGGCGATAGATAATATATATATATATATATATATATATATGCGTGTACATAAATGCGTAGTGGTACCACTAATGTGTACGCGACAGCTTCCGAATCTTTCTCGTCACTTATGTGTCCTCGTTGAGGTTGTCCTTTGTTATGTTGTAGCCGGACTCGAAGCTATTTGGCGCTATTCGGTCCCGCTTGCTTAACTATGTCCCGGTCGCCACTCCTTTTTACCCTCCAAAGGAGAAGGTTTACCCGGCTGGCCTTGGAAGCGTCCAGCCTCGTTCGTCCCTTGCACCACTGAGTGTACTCGCTCCGAGTTGTCTCGGTCGCATAGGGAGAGGTTTTAGTAAAATAATAACTCACTGTTTGCAGGCAACTAACACACTTTGGTTTTATTCATTAACTTTGGCAACTTAATTTTGTCACAATGTCTGCGCTTATTCGCCTAACGCCGGATTTGTTACATGGGCCTGAGCCCCCGTTCGCTTTCGCGGTTGCTGCGATTGAACCTTGTAACGGAACGGTCCCGCCCAACACGTTCGGTATGACGCCGATCGCCTCGGTTTTACGTGGATTCTATCCCCGAGTACAAAATCAACAATTATCCCGAGCCGTGTCCCATTTATCCGCGCGCTAACTACTTTGCGCCCCTCTAGCAGAGGTTCGAGATAAGATCTCACAAACCGTCTTCGTAATTCCGAAGAGACTGCCCCAAAATTCAGAAGAGAATGGCCTCGTTCGCTTCTTCGCTCGCCCTCTTATACTATCGCTCGCTCCCCACTCTCGCTCTTGCGCCTGCGCGTTATCACTTGGCGCTGTACGCGCTCGCATCATCGCGTTCGCTTTACGCGCTGTGAGCACTTACGCTACTTATTCCTATTACACATTTATGTTGCTGCATTTTCTCATTTTAACATTTTCTATTCTAATCGTTTTCTTTTCTTCTCAGGTACTCATCGACTCTGACGGATACTGCTTCTGGCTGTCCCCCGCTACAGTCATCGGTAAGTATATAACTTATAATTTATTTACAGGTTCGCGGAATTCCCCCGCTTCACCCCTCTTTCTATATACATTATCTACATTAATGATAATTAGTCTTTTCGATGTCACGGCGAAACTTAACGCACACCTGGTACAATTCTCAGGTTCGTATTTCGCGGACAAGTCGTTTCCCTGACCCTATCGGTCGTTACGGGCGCGTTCTCCGATATCTTTAACTTTACTATGCCATACCAGGATTTAGGGTACACCCGGTATGTTGCACATGCTGATATTCGGTAGTTGCGCTCCTTTTACGCACTACTCGTATATAACGGTCGCGATTTTCGTTATCTTAAGGTTCGTTATGTATAAACGAGATTTCATGTACACCCGGTATATCGTTTATGCTCGCCTCCGAGTATTCCGCTCCTAAGGCGTTCTCGTTGGTTGTAACGGTTGCGTTTTTCGATATGTTAACTTTAATTATGTAAAACCGAGATTTCGTGTACACCCGGTACATCTTTTCCGCTCCCCTCCGAGTATTCCGCTCCCCAGGCGTCCTCGTTGGTCGTAACGGTCGCGTTTTTCGATCCCGCCGTTATTTCTCGATTAATCGTCAATTTCGCGGACCCCCCTTTTTTTTATCCGGTTCTGGTCGCGTCTCGACTTACCGCGTATCTCTCCCGCGTCTATTTCGTGATTTCGGATTCTCCGAAACTATTGAGGCTACGCGCCTCTGAACAAATAAAAGAAATTTTCCCTTTTCTCTTTCGCCTGGGCCAACATAAGATACGCTAATGTAACTGTCTTAATCTCTAATATATATATATGTCTATTTTTTTTGTGTTTTCGTCCTTTCTTTTCTCGCTTATATCTATCTAATCTTACTAGCTACTATTTACATTTGCGCGGTTCGATTACCCGCGCTTGCTGCTCTGGCGAGGCTGAGTCCGGAGTGGCGGGCGGAGGTTGCCTCCGGCTGCAATGTCGGGTCCCGTTCCCGGCTGATCCTCAGGAAACTGCTTCCTTTCGGCAAGGGTTATCCTGGGTACTCTCTGAAATATGCGGGTTTTTATGATTATTGACGTGTTTGTGGAAAATTCCATGCGGTTGCATTCTCCGCTCGAGTTTGCCCTTCTGTGTTAACAGTAAGGGTAAACTACCTCTTTTTCCCGTTAATCAGATGAGGTTGTGACCGGAATTATGCCGTTAATTAAATAGCCTCTGTGCTAATCAAAATCTTAATACATAAAATATTACCGTTATCACCTTTTGTAACTTACGTTTACGGTCGCCACTCTGTTTTACCGTCAACAGAGAAGAATAACGTCCTCTGGAAATTTCTGTTCTGCTGACCTTAATGGGAAAAGGTGGAGTGTTGTCTTCCTTCCTTCCTTCGCTTTGGTTTGTCGTCCGCTCGGCTCAGGAATTCATGTAGATGCGACGTGGTGTAGCGTGGAATAATTAATTCGTTGAAGGTGTTATACGAAGTAATTAATGGGCCAATTTCGAAAACACTGATTAAAATTTATTGATAAAAGAAACACAATTTAATAACAGGCTCTCTAACACACTTCTCATTCACACGCGCTCACTCACACTAAACGAGACGATATTTCTATCTCGCTTCTATTAACGATCACGCGATCAGTCTCGTCGCGTCGCACTAATGGCTGATGCAATCTCATGCAATCGGATCTACGCTGTACTTTATTACGTTGCGGTTTACGATCTAACGCTTAAATTCGCGTCTTCGCTTTACGCGGGATGAATCTAGAAAAGATTCTACGAGAAACCGGAATTAAACTCGCGTCTTACGTGTCGCGCGGTAACCTCTTAGGTTGTGACCGGATTAATGCCTTTGTAACCGGATTTCGATCTCTAATTTTAATAATTCCGCGTTTACGGATAAATAAACGATTAATTAATAATATTGAGCACCTATGGTGTCTTACTTTTCGGTCGCCACTCTGTTTTACCAACTAACAGAGAAGGGTTGGTTATCCTGGATGTACCAAGGAATCGGCCTCTATGGATTAGATTGTGACCGGATCACTATGTCGGATCTTTGCGATCTTGGGTCTTCCGTTACTTAAATAATTAATTCGTGTTATTTCACAGGTAAAATGTCTTACCTTTCGGTCGCCACTCTGTTTTCCCATCTAACAGAGAAGGATGTTGAATCCAGGTTGTACCATGGAATCGGGTTCAGCACGCGCGACGTCCCCTTTTTGGTGACTTCCTTCTACGCCTTGCTTCGATTTGCCCTTTGGTCGAGATGTCTGGTGTGCCGGAAACGTCTCCGTCGAAGTGCGGCGATGTATAACTATATATAGTTATGGTGGTGTTCGCGAAATAACTACGCTTGGGGCTCGTTTGGTGTAACAACTTA
>NW_017299190.1:799000-831380 GCF_001594075.2 Trachymyrmex cornetzi
GGCTTCCTTCCTGTCGTCCTGCTTCCTGATTGGCCGGCTGGTCTCCTGGCGTCGTGTCGATGCTCGTCGAATTATTTCGATGCTCAGGAATTAATTACGCACGCGTGGTGATAATAACGACAGTCAATAACGTGAAAGCCAGTTAACGTTGTAATAAAATATTTATTAAAACCAAACAAACGTTAACAAAATTAAATAAATAATTATTTCGGGCCTTACATTCACGCACTAACACACTCACACGTATTTCGGCTTTGTATTCTATTTCCGAACCTTTATTCGCGATCTCTATGTCGCGTCGTGTCGCACAATTCGACACGTCACCGAATCCAAAATGGCCGGTGCCTTTGTTCTCGGTCCGCGTGTCGGTACATGTCGGTTTTCGAGACTTTCGAGGTAAATTCCTCGCTAATTTCGCGTTTGCGTACCGCGTAGTACTTACGGTAATCGTGTCGGGCACGAATTAAACCGAATTTCGACGTTTTTCGTCGATTTCCGCGCACTCGCGGTTTTCACGGAATCACGTCCGTATTTCGCGTTATCTCGCGTATTTTCGCGTTTCGCGATGCTTAGGATGCGTCGGGCTACGGTAAGATATCCCGTGATATCTGGTTTTTACCGAAATTCCACCGATTTCGCACTTAACAATGAGCCGCGCGTGGTTTCACGTCCGTCTTCTATGGCGGTTCGTTCACGACTCACTCAATCATCATGGCCGACTTTCGGACCAAGATGTCGAGGAAGAAAGGGTGTGTATCTTTTTCCGCGGTACGATCGGATGTCCCGATTCTAGTCCCTTTCTGGTTACATTCACACAAAGGCCTTACAAAGGTTTTAATATGTTAAATAATTAGGAGATGGTCTCCCTTACATGGAATAATTATGGACTTTCGCGATTGATAATTATTAACGCGAATAAATCAACTTTTGTATTAAACAATTTCGTCAACCAATCAAATAATTGGAAATAATTCCCATGTGGCTAAATCTTTATGAAATAATTCTAAAAGCTTCTAAATAATTGTATTTTGTGTTCAATAATTAAGTTTTGTGTCGAAATTGTTTAAACAATAATTCATTTTTCTATTCTTGACATGCATATGTGTGTATTCACCCTGAATAATTATTGGGCGTTGGGATTCGAGCTTAAGGCTCTTAAATAATTAGAAATAATTAAAAATAATTCGGATTAATTCCGAAACGGCTTGAATAGCCTGAAATAATTGCAAATAGTCTTAATTAATTCTTGCAAGTCAAGTTTAGAGTCCTTGTGTGTAATAATTAATTATAAGATAATATTTTCTCGTTTTAATTGGAACTTTTGTCTGAGGATTGTCGAACTAATTTCCTCTGTCTCTAAATAATTATGAAATGGCTTTGAATAATTGCCTGACTCGCTCAAATGCGATATTTATTAACTTTTAATGAATTTGGACTTTCCGTCCTTGTCTAACTTGTGAGAATAATTCTCCCTCTCACTCTAATGAATGAGGAATGTTCCAATTAACACGGAATCGCTAAAATAATTCGCGAATATGTTAAATAATTCGGCTAACATGCCGTTATGACAAAATAATTCAAATAATTGAAATAAAACTGTTTTACAAACCTTTATGGTAAGTATTCGCTCTGTAAGCGTATTTAATAATGTTTTCTTTTTCCAGGGTCCCCAAATAATCTCAGCGTTTACTGCGGTAAGTATTGGTAAGTATCTTTGTCGAAACATATTTTATTATTAATTCTATCTCTTTATTTTTAAGTTATCATACTGGATTAATTGGTTCGCCTCTTGGCAACTGTGCTTTGCAGGATATTTAGGTGGGTTGATATACGTATCAGAATAATTATAAAAACGTACGAAATGTTTATTAATATAGTGTAACTAATAATATTGAGTATGAGCATTGGAGTATATTAAAATAATTGTAAAACATGACTTATTAGTCAGAATAATTAACGTTATAATAAAGTATTAAGTTCTTACTTCGCCGACATTTGTTTTTCGTTACAATCGCATTTTGCGTATGTCTGGACCTTTTTACATAAAATAAACATAAAATAATTAACATAATCTGAATAAATCTTTATCAACCGCTTCTCGCGCTAATTCGGCTGCTGGCTGATATCCTCCATGGGTATAATTCCCGGGTTGCTGGTCTGGTCCATTGGATGTGTCAATCATTCATTCGGCCTTTTGTGTTTAGTAATACATCAAATAATTAGGAGTTGATCTCCTTTACACTAAATAATTGTGGACTTTCCGCTCTAATACATTTTTCCGCGGTCAATTAAATTTTGTCATTGGACAAATTCAGCATCGCTCTGTGATTGGTCAACTAGTTTCTAACTCTCTCTAAATATGCGCAAACTAAATTGCAATAATTGGAAATGACTCTAAATAATTAATCCTTCGCTCTTTAACAGTTCCTGTTGCTGAATTGATTCAATTTCAATAGTTAATTGATAAAATATTGATATGCGAGTATATCTATGTATGTCTTTGTCTAAGACAATTCGTATATTATGAAATAATTACAATTACTATATAAATGGCTAGTTACGCCTTAGATTGCTCTGAAATAATTACTGTAAGTAAAATTAACGTCCTTGGTTGCCAAATATCTCGCATATTAAAATTTTGTCCTTTGTGGTACCTTAATGCGTCTTAGCGCTATATGATTTATTTGGAACAAATCTCACTTTACTTTGTACTGATTATTAATTTGGAATCTTTGTCTCAAAATTGTCCTGAAATAATTGTTTATATTGCCTTTTGGTTAAGTTTATTAATTTTGATATGTCTGTCTTTGTCTTACCAATGCGCTTTGTTCCAAATATTTTACATGCTTGAAATAATTATATATCATGCAGAACAATTAGGTTGGCTAAACCTTATCAAGAAATAAATGTTTTTAACCTCATGACATCAAATACTTGCTAACTGATAGCTTCTTACCTTCTAGGTCTTAATTTGCTTATACTTAATATTTCAGGGTCACCCATCATTCTCAGCGATATTTATTTTGGTAAGTACCTTATTTTTTATTCGTGTATTAATTCATGTTTTGTCCATATATCTTATTTTAATTATTCCTTTCTTTCAGGTTGTTACGCTGGAATGGTTTGGATCGCCTTGCTGCTCTGAGGATTAGGTAGGTTGAGTATTATTTTTATTTTTCATGTTTTTCCTCTTTTTAGTTTTCCTCTAATATATTTCCTTTATTAATAAAATATGTGAGTTCCAAATGTTAAATATACTTTTAAAAACAATTAATCTGTAACCTTTGTAGTTAGGTGAATATAAAATAAATATTTCTTCTATGACTCATACACCTCGGATTCGACATGACCTTGTACAAAATAATAATAAAATAATGAATATAATAATCAATAAAATGATTAATAACTCCTTCGGTCGTGTCGTCCTATTTCAGCTGTACGGCATCCGTTGTTTCAGCTGTCATTTCTGGCTGCTTTTCGTCGTCCGGAAATTGTTTCTTCTGTGCCGCAGTCATCCTTGGCGTTAAGTTCTGTAAGTTTTATAATTCTTAAGCGGTTACTGGTATGTGGGGGGAAAAATGCATTCGGTTGCAAGGATGTCCTTTATCGGATGCCTTCCTTCAGTCCTTTGTCCTGATTGGCCCTTCGGTCGAGATGTCTGAGTCGCCGGGTGTTGTCCCGTTGAGATGCGGTGGTGAATTAATTTAATTCGGGAATGGTAATATTCGTGAAGAAATACACGAAAGGCACTTTTGGTGTAACAAGGTATAAAATATTTATTCAAACAAAACACCAATAATTAATTTAATAGGCCCTCATTCACTCTTTTCACTCACACGCGTTAATTCCGTAGAATTCGGCACTCGCCTTTTCGCTATTTGTCTCTTTCTATCTCGCGTTGTCGCGTCGCACTTACGACGAATGGCGGTTATCAAATATGGCCGCTCACAAAGGTGGCGTGATGTTGCATCATCCACTACGCACAACGTGTTTCGAGGTTAATACCTCGCTAAATTCGCGTTTACCGTACGCGTTGATTTAACGGGAATCGTGCCGTGCACGTTTGGAAATGAATTACGACGTATTTTCGCCGATTTCCGCACTTTAGCGGTTATAACGGAATCTTCACCGTATTTCGCGATTTATCGCACTAATTCACGCTTCGCGTTATTCTATTAGCGTCGGTGTAACCGGATTTCTATCCTTTCTTTTAATAATCCCGTGTTTCCGAGTTTTTTAATAATTATTTTGTAACGTAGAACACCTATGGTGTCTTACCTTTCGGTCGCCACTCTGTTTCACCGAAACACAGAGAAGGTCGTCGTCCTGGAATTTCCAAGGAATCTGGCCTCGTCGGAATAGGTCGTCCTCTATTGGTTGCCTTCCGATGGATCCTGCGTCCTGATTGGCCGATATGTCGAGATGTCGTTTCCGTCGAACGTCGTCGCGTCGAAATGCGGTGAAGAATTTGTTTAATTCGGGATCGTGAATGTACGTGAATAAATACACAGAAGGCATTTTTGGTGTAACACTACGTAAAATCTTTATTCAAAATCAACACCAATAATAAATTCGGTAGGCCTTCATTCACACTAATCTCACACACGCAATAAAATCACAATATACGACAATCTCGCCTTTCATTCACTCTCTCTTACTATTACGCGTTGTCGCGTCGCGTCGCACTTACGACGAATGGCGGTTATCAATATGGCCGCTCACAAAGGTTGCGTGATATTGCATCATGCACCTCGTAACAAAGGATTCGAGGTTAGAACCTCGCTAATCTTGCGTTTTCCGCACGCGTCGCGTTTCCGGTAATCGTGCCGAGCACGTTTAGAACCGATTAATGACGAATTTTCGCCGTATTCCGCACTTTCGCGGTACTTACGGATTATTACCGTATTTCGCGTATTCTGCGATAATTCGCGCTTCGCGATATTCTAATAGCGTTAGGGGACGATACGGTATCCCGTGATACCTGGTTTTGTACCGATTTTCACCCAATTACGCAAAACTGTGAGCCGCACGCTTTAGGCTGGAGTCCCACGAGGTATATTTATCGCGTATCGCGTAACTGTGTAACCAATCAGAAGCGATCCGCTGTTGTGGTTCGCGTTTTACTGATTATTGTTTGGTTACGCGGTTACGCGATACGGGATAAATACACCTCATGGGACTCCAGCCTTAGGACGTCCGTACTATTCAGATGCCCGTTTACGACTGACTGCCAAGATGGTTGGCTTCACTGCCAAGATGGTTGGCTTCACTGCCAAGATGTCGAGAAGAAAGGGTCCGTTCGCTTTTCCGCGGTCGGTTCGGTGTACCCTAATCTAGTCTCTTCCTGGTAATAACATTCACACGGCCTTTTTATGTTTATAATATGATAAATAATTCGGAGATAGTCTCCTTGACATGGATTAATTATGGACGTTCCGCTTTTATACATTTTTGTGCGGATAATTAAATTTTGTCGTTGGACAAATTCAGCCCTGTTCTGTGATTGGTCAGATAATTCTGAAAGCTCTAAATATTAATGGAATAAGTTGAAATAATACAAATAAACTCTAAATAATTTGCCTTTGACGTATTAATTGTCCTAGTTGCTGAATTGGTTCAATTACAACACTTAATTGATAAAATGTTGATATGCGAGTACATATATATATGTATGTGTCAGGTATGACTTATATGTAACGAAATAATTATAATTATTTGGAAATGGCTTGTTTTGCCCTAGATAAATCTGAAATAATTTCTGGAAGTGGTTTTACTGCTTTTAATGATAAAATATCTCGCATATGAAAATTTTAGTCCTTTGTGGTACTTTAACATAGCTTAACGCTATATAACTTATTTGGAACAACTTTCCTTTTTACTTTTGATAATAATTAATCTTGAATCTCTCGATAGAGTATGTACGGAAATAATTGTTTAATTGCCCTTTCGGTAAGTTTAGTAATTTTGATGTTTCTATCTCTGTCCTATGAATATGAAATAATTAATGCGTCTCTCTTAGACTTATGTGTTTGTTCCAAATATTTTACATGCTTGAAATAAATTGATATTATGCAAAATAATTAGGTTCTTGTAACCCTATAATGAAATAATTGTTTTTGACTGAATAATATATATCTTTTGCTAATTAATAGCTTCTCACCTTATAGGTGTTTATTATACTTATGTTTTATGTTTCAGGGTCATCCATCATTCTCAGCAATCATTATCGTGGTAAATATATATTTTTTTAATCTTGTTATTTACTTTTATGTGTGAATTAATTCATGTTACTCTAGTATAGCTTATTTTAATTGTTTATTTTCCTTTTTAGGTTATTCTGCTGGAATGACTATGGATCGCCTTTCTTTTATGAGGATTAGGTAAGTTGGGTATTATTCTTTCATTTATGTTTTTACCTCTTTTTAGTTTTTTCTAATAGTATTCTTTATTAAGATATAAAATATGAAACGTTAAATATTCTTATAAAAATAATTAATTGATAACTTTAGTATAAGTATGAATATAAAATAATTGTTTTTTCGTGTCTTTTTTCACCTTGGATGCAACATGACCTTTTACATAAAATTAATGCAGAACAAATAAATAAAATAATTAGTGAAACAAATAAATTGTAAATCTGCTGGTCGTGTCGTCCTATTCCATTGAGTTCTTGTCTCCTGTTTCAGTTAGTGTCTCCGGCTGCTTTGCATTGTCCGGGAAGTGTTTTCTTTCCGCCGCTGTACTTCTTGGCGTGATATTCTGCAAGGTTTTATATTTTTGTGGTTACTGCTGTATAATGAGGAAAAATGCACTCGGTTGCACCTTGACTTCGAAATATCTCGAGCCTCGAATATTTTAATAATTATTTTATATCAATCACCTGTAGTGACTTACTTTTCGGTCGCCACTCTGTTTGTCCACCTACAGAAAAGGGTTAATTTGCTTGGTTGTCCCAAGATTTGGGCCTTGTTGTCCTGGAAACGGCTGATTGGTCGCCTTCCTTCCGTCCCTCGTTTGGATTGGCCGTCCGGCTGAGATGATCGTGTCGATGGGTGATGTCTTATAATTATTTTCAGGAATGGTAATTCTCGTGAATAAGTACGAAATTGGCACTTTGGTGTAACATTAGTATAGAATTTATTAAAACAAAACACCAATAATTAATTAACAGGCCTTTCATTCACACATTCCATTCACTCGCGTAATTCCGTAGAATTCGACACTCTCGCTCTATTTCTTTCTATCGCGTTGTCGCGTCGCGTCGCACTAACAAGATGTCGGTTTTTCAAGATGGCTGCTTGGTGGTATGACGCGATGTTGCATCATCCATTACGCACAACGACTTTACGAGGTTAATTCCTCTTTGAATTCGCGTTTCGTTTAGTCCGGATCTACAATAGGGTTTTAAGCCTTAAGCCATAAGAAATGGGCGAATCACAGTCGCTTATTCGACTGTAATTGGTCAGTTTCTTACGGCATAAGGCATAAAACACCTATTGTAGATCCGGACTTACGCGCTGGTTTTACGGGATACGTCCTAAAGACGTTTAGAAAATATTAGCGACGTATTTCCGTCGATTTCCGTGACTTTACGATTATACCGGATTTATTTCCGTTATTCGCGATAAATCGCACTAATTCGCGTTTCGCGATGTTATGTAGGCGTTCGGGTACGATTGTGACCGGATTAATGCCTCGACTTTAAATAATTCCGTGTATATGATCTTTAATTAATTATCTCGTATTATGAATCACCTGTAGTGACTTGCCACTCTGTTTGACCTGTTAACAGAGAAGGTATTTTCTTCTGGGTTGTCCCAGGAATACGGCCTAATTATGTCGGGAATCTCTGATTGGTCGGCTTCCCTCCGTCCTTCCTTCGGATTGGCCGTGTAGCGGAGATAATCGTGTCGCCGGGTGATGTCCCGTTGAGTTACGGTGAAGGCTTAGATTAATTTCAGGAATGGTAATTCTCGTGAATAACTACGAGACTGGCTCTTTGGTGTAACACTCGAATAAAATATAAATGCGAGAGGAGGCGATACACGTTATTAAACACACACACAAACGCACGCACGCACACACACACACATACACATGGGATCAGATACCTGCCACGTCCATGTCGTTGATCCTGGGTAATGCCAAGAAATGGGTGCGGCAGCAGTTGAAAGCCCAATTCATACAATTTCGCTATCGTTTTCAGTGACTTGTGACACGGCACGTTGTCTTGGTGGAACAGGATTTTCTTGCGTGCCAAGTGCGGCCGTTTTTTTGCGACTTCGGTACACGCACTAACACGAAATTAAGAGGAGTTAAAAAACTGCAAACTTAAAGATAAAACAACTTCGTCAAAAATCATCGTATCGAGATGTTTAAAAAAGCATTTTAAAGCTTGAAATCTCTACTTTTCAGAATACGGTCTTGCCGATATTTCGTGAAGTTAAATAAACAAATCAAAATGTGTCAAGCCTCAAAATTTTTTACGAAATTTGAGAAGTTCTGCGACGGAAACTAAAAATTGTGCACAAATGCGGTTTACAGCTTTCGAAATACTGAATCTTTACCTTTAATTTGCTTTTTTACTGACGTCTGTACGATATTTTTTCACTGAGTTATTCAACGTTGAAGTAAAAATGACCCTTTTTGCGAGTAGCGTCCGACGGCTTAAACTTCCTCAAGGTCACTCAGGGCAATGACCGTGACAATATCAAGGTCAAGGTCATTGAAGGGGGCTCCCCAAAAGTACATAATTACCATTAAATTAATTGAAATCGTTTTATTAATATTTGTAACATATCCATAACTATTTTGTTTAGATCTCCTGCGTTGGATGATATTATCCGAATCAAATTTTGTTCTTTAGAGCCCATTTATGTGGGAAATTATTTGCAATTACCAACGTCGGACACTTTACAGAACGAGATAACTATCCATATTTTTCTGAATATGTAGAATTCTTTAAACGTATTGTAAGGTCGATTTCGGGGCTGTTATCGAAATAACACATCGGTCAATAAGTCCCGAGGCAAATAAAGAAAAAAACATTTTTTTTGGAAATTTTTTTTTTATTCATCAACATAGTTCCCTTCAAGGTTGATACAATCAGTCCAAATCGGCGAACGAGAGGCGTGCGCGAGGCTGTATTATTTCTCCGTTAGCGAATTCAACGAAGGAGACGAAATGTAGAGTTAACTCCACCGGATTGGCTTACGCCCGAATTGCCGTGTAAATCTACGACCGAAAGACAAAGATCCTTTGTCTTCAGAATTAATACCGAACAGCCTCTCGTCCTGTCTGAGTTTCGTGCGCGACTGCCGACTTATTTTTCCGTCGTCGTGCTCCGGCCGTATATCCCTTTTGCTACGCAGGAGTACACGCGGAGCACACGTGATATTTCCGCGATGCGTGATTGGTCGTTAAGCGGAGCGTCGCGAACATGTGTAAGCACGCTGCGACTCCATGGCACGCTTGCCAAAAACCTGTCGACCTTTTGTAAATATCTTACAGTATGCTCTTAGCAAAGGAACCAAAAGATGTGTTAGTAGAGCTTCTAAAAATGTTATTTTAAATAATTCATATATCCCATTTATTATATAAAAAAGTTCTTATATGAAATAACTTATAATACACAGTCCAACGACAGAAAGAAATACAGACCGAAATATCCAATACGTTCTATCACGTGCGAAGATGTTAGCTGTATTATAGGCGCGTAAAATGTCTGGTGTCGATTCAGCGGGAATTAGATGCATCGACCAGCAATTTGAAGTTTATTTCAAACAAAAATTAAAGAATTTTTAGAAACAAACATGATTCTGCTTGGGCAACTTGGTGTTGGTTCTTATCTCGATCGGGCTATGCTTTTCAAGGCGATAGCTAATAGAATATGATTTCCAACAGCTTTCGTACGTGGAGAATACGGTGTCTCGTGGATTCAAATAGCCATACCTCAAGTAATATACGTATTACTTGCGTTAAAGTGGTATTTTTTAAATATATTACGTTATTTGTGACTCAATGCGTATTTTGCAGATGAAAGACTCAAATGAAAGAAGATTATTTGATGCTTGTTTGGATGAAAATAATGAAGATGAAAAAAGGATTACGACCGAATTATTAGACAAGCGAAATGCCTTCACACATCAGAAAAGACATCAAAGAGAAAAAATTTCTCTTTCTCGAGATTATCAATCGACGATTTACCCAACCAAACTTATAAAATCGAATTTTATCGTTGATTTGATGGATACACCGGGAGATTTGATCCCAATTGGAAGTCCTTGTTCAAAATTATATATACTATTAAAACAGTACCTTATAACATATTGCTATTGGGAACTGATTTTTTATTATTATAAAGTTTATGATATGACAACAATTTTTTAATAAAATAATATTTTGAGTTTAATCAATCTTATAATATTTTTTTAGAAAAAAATCACAAAAAGTTATTACAAAATTCTTGTCTTATATACATATAGTTGTATATAACATATGTTAATTTTTTTATAACTATAGATAATTTTATGCAATTTTATATTTACATTTTTAATATTTTAAACTTATATATAATTATATAAGAAATATTTGTTCCCGGATTGTGCGTATAACTTCAATATATAAAATATTTTACTAAAGTTATCAGCTTCAACTCCAATCGACATGTGTCGTTAAAAGTCATGTGAGTAAAAAGCATCCATTAAACGCATTTGTATCTAGTATAAAGACATAATGTTGCAAGTATAGTTATGTATATAATCGTTTATCCTTCATAATACATTAATAAATATTCTGCAATAATAAATGCAATCTAATCTAGATTATCTGTGTGCACATTCTGTCGTTCAATACTTGCTGGTTGAACGGCATATACATATATACGTTATACGACATTATATATTTAAATAATTGTAGCGTTATATATTTAAATAATTATAACATTTACTTAATAAATAATGCATATTACAAGATTTTTTAGCATTTGCTTATCTTTTTCAAGTGTCAATTATTTTTTATTTATTAGCAATAGCTCTGCATATTTTATTAACGTCGTTAATTAATAAAACGTGAGACATAAAGTAGGATACATATCTACAAAAATTAATTCAAAGTGTAATATCATAAGAATTGCCTTATGGCTTTTACAGGAGATAGTAAAGGACATTATATTTCATGAAAAAAGTCAATATCATGCTCACTTGAAATTAAATCCAAAAAGGATAAAGCATTTGGTGAACTTATCCGTAATTACTACATGGAGTCTAATTGTGGACAATTGTCATTACTTCATTTAATTAAAATTAAAACATATGAATCGGTACTGAATTGAAATAAAATCATCCATAATGAAATATTTATGATCGATCATAACTATTAAATATTTCATTAAATGTTTGATATCGTTCTAGACAAAAATATAAATTTCAAATATAAACGTTTTTTGATCATATATGGATCACTAGTTAGTGATCCATAATTAATGGCCTTACTCTACGTATCTATAAATAAAAATTCCGTGAAAAGACAGGCAATCTAATCTAGATTATCTGTGTGTCTATTCTGTTGTTCAATACTTGTTGGTTGAAGGGCACTTACATACGTTATATCTCCCAGTGTACATATGTTGCAGTATAGTTCTCATAAAATTCCTAGAGAAACTGTGGAAACTGAAAATATTATAAAAAGTATTAAAACGTGTTTGTATTTCGAGTAGCAAGAACTAATTCAGTTAAAATACTAGCCGACTCGAAAACTATGACGCTAGAAAGAGCGCTGGCACCATTAATGACCATTGGCGCGTTCTGCAATTTGGCCATGTTTGAATATCCTGTTGGACAACCTAGAACGTATATCTCTTGCCTGTATGGTTTGGCCAAATGGAGCTTTCTTACGTACTTCTTTTACTATGGAAGTTACATGAATAGTTATGAAAGAAAAACAATATATATACTAGATATCATATCGTTGCTTATCATTATATTAATTCCCATCAGCATCTGCCGTTTTAAGGTAAAAATTTAAAATGTACTCCCGATTACTATATAATAATATTTGATCTTTTAATATTACTTATCTTTCGTTTAGTAGTATTTTTAATTGAGAGCATTAAAGGAGTCTTAAATTCACAATTATAGGTAAATACAAATTTATGAAAAGTTTTTATAAAAGGGTTTCGTTACCTTCAACTATGACCTACTTTTAGTCAAACTCAAGCTATGCAGTCTATCCCATTCGGCCCTCTCGCTAATCTGGTCGTTCCCTACAATTCGCATCTAGCAAGTCCTTATATATAATCCTTTTCCTCTTTTCTTCTCTCCTCGTGCCGTTTTCTCTGGAGTATCCCAGGGTTCCATATTCGGACTTTTACTTTCAATATTTTTGACTCTGATTTGTCTAATGTTTCTCTGTCCTCCGATCTCTTCATTTATGCAGACGACGTAATTCTTCTCAAATCCTTTCATTCATTCGATGTTTTAGCAAACTGTTCCGCTTTAAATAAAAATCTAAAATCTATTGCCGAATGAACAATTCAAGTAGTGAAATATACAAAATTATAGACTTCTTTAATTAATACCACAAAATGTAACAGCGAAATTCAACTGGGGGTGCGTTCCGTTTCTCGCATGATGCGCATAATGCATCGTTTATCCTTGTTGCTCACCAAATGTTAAACAAGGACAATGGATGCATCATGCACATCATGCGCGATACGGAACGCACCTCTGAGCTTCATTTTACTTTTAACCCTCTTGTCACCAGTTACCAATATTACTTATCCTTCCTATTCATTGTTCCACTAAGTTCCATGCTGCTTTCTCCTACACCTCAGTCAAATGTAATTCTCTTATTGTATCAATAAAAACCCTCTTTGTTCTGTTTTCGTTCTGCTGCCTCACGTTTCATCGCGTCAGTCACAGTATTTAAGCAAGACTGATGTAACTGGTATATGTAGGTGCTTGCTTGCGTGTGTGTGTGCGTGCGTATATGATTGTTTCATGACTCAGTACATCGTTGCTTTAGTTGCGGTTTTTTGTTTCTGGTGGGCTTTGTAACAGCAGTTTTGCTGACGTTTAATCATTTGCAAGCTACTATAGTCTAATGTATCATATTTTTTATTTATGTTTATTATTCTATTAACATGTAATATTTTCCATAGAGCTTTGCAATAAACTAAATTAAATTTAAAAAAAGTTTCTTTCAACAAATCAATTTTAATGCTCAAATTATTACAATGTAACTCTTTATCAGTCACATTCCGTGTAAGCATTGCAATAACAATTTTTACTCAAATATAAAATTACAATAATTTTGTTTGTGTCGGATAATCGATCAATATGATATTTTAAAGGAATTGAAAACGTGTTTACGTGAACTTGCTATAGTAGACCACACGTTGGAAGCTCTCGGAACGCCAAAGGAATATCAAAGGCTACGTAATTGGGGAATTCGAATAATTATCGGATGGATTGTATACATTTGTTATTTTGTAATATATAGCTCGTTTTCGATTTTTGACGACATTACTATATTTCCGAGCATGATATTTTATTTATTTCTGATGTATTACCCGCTTAACATCGTTGTCTTAAGTGCTCTGATTTCTGCAACTATTCTTGGGTTAGTATTATAGATATGTGTACATTTAATTTGTAAGTTATTTTTATTGATATTGTGCGTCAAAATGTTTACATAGTGAAACACTTAAAGACCTTCTGGTACATGTAATATAAAAAGGAGAGCCATCTCCGTCAATGACCATGACCTTGACAACATATGTATGTTGTTTGTATTGTCTGTATAAAACATGTATATACAATACTTATTTTGAGTATTAAAAGTATACTAAACAACAGTTATTTAAAATAAATAAATAATCACTACTTTTTATTATTAAATATTTGTAAGAGGTGAACATTTTTTTAAAAAACGCTGTGAAGGAAATAACGTTGAGTAAAGTAATCGAATAAACATATATGGTCAGAATTTTCATTTCCGATGAACCTGATCTTGACATATGTCGTCATAAAAATGTAACGGCAAAATTAACAGTAAAATTGTAACATAAAAAATAAGAGTAAAATCATCTTAAAAAAGTAAATACAAAACTAACGATAAAAGTATAATAACTTCCATCCCTATATAACTGCAAGGGAGAGCTGCGCCGCATGTCAACAAGTAGTTATATTACGATTGAATTGACGCTACGCAGTTTGAAAAAATAATTCGAATTTTTTCATTTTTTTCCTTTTTATTCTGATTATTTATTAACGCGTTAATATACTTATACATAATTAATTTTTGTAACTTATGCATAATGTATATGTTATGATGTTAATAAAAGATATAATTTTCTTAATTCAGGTGTATAAGCTCCAGATTTCATCGAATCAATGAACGTTTACGTGTATTATATTCTGATCTGTTCGAAAGCAGTGCAGATTACAGAAGACAAAACGGATCCATCTTTGTGCATCAACGGATAACAGAGCTTAAAGATCACAATCAATATGTTATATGGATTTTAATGTAATAATTAGTTAATAGAATTACTGTGTACACACATTCACGCGAATGTGTATATATATATATATAGGATGTCTCAATCTAACTTTCACATTGACATATTTCAAAAAGTATTAAAAAATGTTTTCTATGAAAGTGCAACTGCTTCGAGCGAGGCCTACTGTGATCACGTTATGCTTTTCTAAATAGAAATACGATGAGAGACGCAATGAAAAAGATATAATGCTTATTCTCGTTTTTTAAAATGGAAATGTAGGATTTTTTACGTAATATGATTTCTCTATAATCATTCTGCATGTAAAAGTATTAAGTTAGATATATAAAAAACCAATAATTTACGAGATATTATAGACACATTTCACATATAATTGACATGACACATTAAATATCTCGGAAAGCATTAACTTTTTGATAATCGTAATATCTTAATATTTTTATGAATAGAATAATGAGATAAATCAGGTGTAAACGTAATATATACTTGTTTGTTTAACAGAATTATTCATTGTGCCTAAGTATTTTTTTGGTATAACTTTAGAAAATTGGCGACCTCTTTTGCCAATATTTCAATAATCCTGACATATATTTTCAAATAAAATTGGTGATATTTAACACTTCATTTCTTTTCAAAGTGGAGTAAAGCAGACAAATTCTCTGCTTCAAAACAAATCCTCTCCTTTGGTAAACATATTCATTGCTTTACAATACTAATTCTTTAAAGACACAAATATTCTGCTTTCAAAACGAAATTACTATAAGAAAAAATTACCTAAGTTAGAATATGATAAACCAGGGGAAAAGTGGATCTTTTAAGAAGGAAGTGAATTTTAAACTCAGAAAAAAATGAATTTCTGAAAATGAATTCACACAAAAATGAATTCACACAACTTTCGGATGTATATATTTTATTTGAAATGAAAATATTAAACATACTTCCAAATTTAATTTTCTTTGCAAGGACTGTGCGTCTAATACATCCTTAAATTGTACGGTAACATCTTTTAGATGTCTCGATCTTCTCCTAAAAAAAAATAATGTAACAAAATATGTTCAAAAAGTATTAAAAATATTACGTCATCCTTGAATTCGTTCCACCTTTATCTGAAATACACTTTTTCGTATCGTTTTGAGATAATTTGATGCAACAGTTGATATGAGACACCTTATATATGTATATACATTATAAGAATAATTACTTTCAATTAGGTGAAATAATCATACGTTGTGAACCGCAAGTAATAAAACACTATAATTTATATCGAATTCTACGTTAAAAATATAATTTCCTTAGTGTATGTCTCTCAGTTTGATTAATTATAACAATTACAATTTATTTACAGGCACGTCCACCTACAACTATGCCTTATATCACGCAAACTAAACAAAGTATTGAAAGTACAAATGTCAATACAAATGATATGGTACTTTTATAAAGCTTTAGCTGTCTGTCTAATGATGTATGATATTATTAAATATCGGTATATATGGGAATTTATTTATGCTTTAACCTTTTTATGTACATTGTTTGATTTCATTTTGAGGACCATTCTATTTCTCACATTACACTACATATGTCAAACTGTTTATAATAAGGTATATATTATAGAACAAATGAATTAATAACTAGTTATTACTAGAATAATAAGCACAAGCAACAATAAAATCACACGTGTCAAAGTTTTATTTGAAATTTTATTCATTGAATGCAAAGTTTTCAGATTTACTACAAACTTTCGTTTTATGTTGATATAATTTCAGATAAATGAGACACTAGCAATTCTTCACAAATTGTCCAGTTATAATCTCGATGAGGATTTACGTGAACAGGTAAATAATTATAACAAAATTTAATTTTAGAATTTTAACTTCTTATGCGTAATTTTACTAGACTAAAAATCCAGATATCAACATAAATATCATTGTGAATGAATGTGTACAAAATTGGGATATTACATAACAATTGTGTTATTCTTTTATATATTTTAGAATACTTGTACACACATTCTAACGCCACAGGTAAGGATAAGCTAGACAAAGTTTCAAAAATTATTTTTTATTTTATATAATAAAAGCGAGTTTTTAAAAGTTATTTCATATTGTCAATATTCTAATATCATACCATCGTCCTGTCAATATTCTACTATCATACGATCTGTATCCTACTATTACACTACAAATATTCTGCAAAATAAGTTCAGTACGTTTTGGGATATAGAACTGAAAATAATTTATAAGGGTTTTTGTAGTTGGTGTTGATATATGTACAAATATCCTAATAATACATATAAAAGAATACAGTATGTTAAATTCGTTGTGTTGTATTATATTCATTTTGAGTTATTTCTTGTTTAACCATTTGTGTATGTCAGCCTTGCTTGTACTCAATATGTCGTTAATTTTATTAATATAACATTGAGGTTAAATAACTTAACTCTTGAAAATGTATTAAATTTGACTCAAATTTAATTTATTATTTACTAACAATAAGTTCAAACATTAATATGAACGCTTTACTTTGAAACTAAAAAATGGATTGATTCTGACACATATCGAAGTCAAAAATAACATAAATGTTATTAAACGTAAGGGATAGGGTTGCTCTTTAAAGGCCCGTCTACAATACACTGAGTAAAAAGTAAGAGTAAGAAATTGACCAATCACAGTCGAATGTGAGAAGAATAATCGACTGTGATTGGTCAATTTCTTACTCTTACTTCTTACTCCGTGTATTGTAGCCGGGCCTTAAGGCTCCTTACTACTCAGCCAAGAACTCTGCGTTGACGGTAGCGATACAGAGTCATGGTCCGCGCACAAAGATGGTCGCAACTTTTTCCAACTGAGTTGTAATCGTAAATCGTTGTCGTAGGTCAACGCACAACGATTTTACGTATGTCGTTTACATAAAATCATTGTGCGTTGACCTACGATTACGACTCAATCGGAAACAGTTCCGACCATCTTTCTGCGCGGACGCTCAGACGGCGTTTTGGCGAAACCGATAGTCATACATTCAACGTAGTGTGTTACAGCGCCGCACCACGATAAATGGCTAAATTTGTAGGCGTGGAAAAGTGACGTTTTGACGACGAAATTTATATTGCATGCCATTTCGTTATTATTTGTTTAATTGTGAAAATGTGACTTGTCTCGTACTTCTCAAAGTCGTAATTATCGATGAGAACTAAAGTTATCTTGGAATTTTATATGTAAAAACGTACGTTTTACTCGTTTCAACATCTGTCAGACCGTGTGTTTCTGCCCGAATATAGGTTCACTTTACCTATCTTTTCCGACTATTTACTATCATGGGAGGACAGGACATTTTTCATCGATTTTTACAAGTGTTTTAAAGCGATCTCGTCATTTCGTTTTATCAAATTATCTTTATTTAAAAATGGCGTGCAACATAAATTAACATGTCGTTCCTCGTTTCTGACGTTACTATTTCAACACGGCCGCCGCGACTAGTCAGCGGAGCCTTAATATCTGCGACAAAGTAACATAATTAACGTTTTATAATAATGTCTTAAATTTAGTCATCCTTTTGATAAAATTTATGCAAGTGTGTCCGAACTGTCAAGAATAGTAGTATATATTTAACGCTTATTGATTTATTTATTTCAATTAGATTTGGCAGTTTATGTTGCAAATAAAACAGAGAGAGGTAAAATTTGGCTTGGGACATTTCTACTTTGGATATAATTTTATCTGCTGGGTATGTCCTATTTTAAACAAAAGTATAAAAGTATATAATAAACGTATATATAAATACATATAGTATAAAATAGAACGTATTCAAGATTATCTTTACAGTTAATTTTTTTGTATTTAACCTTTTCGCTCCTAATGCTGGCTATGTTCATCCACGAAGCGATCCGTACAGACGAACGCTGGCTACAGCCAGCATTCGCGAAGTAATTTATAGTGATCCTTATAGTACGAGTTACGTCAAACCATCCCGTACAGCCATATACCAAGCGTTGGTAACACTGATTTTGTCAAATAATGTATTTAAACATAATTAGCAATGGTAGTATATTGATACCTGTAAAGCCACTGATATGAAAGGGATAATTAAAAAACGGTTTACAAAGAAATTATAATTATATTGTTTTAAGGGACAACCCCGTTTTTTCAAAAACATGTCAATATGGCGTTGTTCATGCTGTTCGAGCGTAAAATGAAATTTTAAACACCAAAGACTTTCCACATATAATGTGTACACTTTTGGCGCGGGGTCCCGATCAATGGCGGTATTCCGACGGACTGTCCGCTTTCTGAGCGAAAGAGTTAATAAAACTGTTTTCATTAAATATAATGATAGCATACTTTCTTTCAGATGTATGCCACAGTTTTATCCGTTAGGATAATGCTTACGCAAGTATATAACAGACCTTCTATTCTCGCAGTAATGCATGAGAAATTTTGTTTGATTATGGTTTGATATGAATAAGATGTGCGCGTGGGTATATAATTAAATGAATTTTATTTAAAACAAAATCTGGGATTTTGTCATAACAATCAGAAAGAATTTCTGGTTGTTATGACAAGAATCAAGATTTTACATTTATAACTAAAACTATATTATAAGTATTATTGTATTATTTATTACGTTATAAGAAAATTTGTTTAATATTTTTCAGTTTGGATGGAGTTATAATTCTTTTAAATTTACATCATCAGAATAATGATTAATTTTAATCTCAGCGCTCTATAGCAGTCTAGTTATTGTGTCAGTCGACACAAATCGGGCGAATATGCTGTTTTATGTCCGTCGTGTTGTTTCCTGTAGTGAATTGGAACCAAATAGTATGTACCATGGTTGATGAGAAAACGTCTTCTCTTTCAGTCGTCAATATAATTTTGAGAAAAATTAATAGAAATTTTGAAAGTTGTAACGATAGGATTAAATTTGAATTTCTCTGTGTTACACACTGTTTCGTAAGTACCTCATAGATTATGTGTACACGATGCATCATTTATCCTTGTTTATATTCGATGAACAAGGAACATTATGCATGAAACGAAATGCCCCAATAATTTACAGAGAGACATGTTCGATCAACGAGATATTCTGCGGGTATAGTTAACGAAAAATTTATCCAATGAACGAGTAATTTTGGTATATTTAACATGGTACAATTATCAATGCAATTCGAAATACAATAAAAATAATGTTATTACGTAGTAGTATAATTAAAAAATTAATAATGCACGATTAAGTACACGGTAGCGTTGAAAATATACACAAATTTTATTGAACCAGTGGTTACTTTAATATTAATAAACGGAATGTACTGTTAATATTAAATGAATATTATTTACTTTTAATTGTTAAATTTTTTTTGTGATTATAAAATTTATTAAAATTTATCTAATGATGAAATTTAATTACTTTCACCTTGTGGTACGCTGGTTAAGGATACATTCTAGTAACCACACTAAAAATAAGGCCTTTTTGGAATTTTTCATTTTAATATACATTTTTTAAGTATTTTGTATTTAGCATTTTAAATAGAATTGCATTTAAAATGGAATTTTAAATGCAAAAATACCAGCCCTGTTGATAAATAAATATACATGTGCTATGCAAGTTTGTTTGAACAGATTCTAATCGCACGGCGATATCGTTTGATATCGATAGATCGCGCGATTTCGATGTGTCGATGGAACCTTAGCGGCTTTTAGGTTGGATAACCTATTTCAATTAATTTGTGCGATGAGTTTTTCACGTTATTTGAAAAGAAATTGTCTTATCGCGTAAAATGGCGGTGTCCTTTTTGGGTAAAAGAATCGCTTTAACGCGACGGAATTTCTTGAAAATTCCGAAACGAAATGGATATATAGTCTTGTAAGTTTATCTTCCTTTACTTTGTTATCATGTAGAGGTTAGGTTCCATAGATTCTCGCGTGTTCTTTTAATGATTACTGCATTTTATATCATTTTATTGTGTTTCCCTTACATTTGTGTATATATTTAGTACTGGATTCTTTTTTTACCTTTATTAATTAGTTACATTTCAACTATACTTTTGGTGTTTAGAGATTCAATCTTGTCTTCATTCATGTGTTTTAAATTTGTATTCATTGTTATTCACTTAATTTTCTTTGATTATTTAATTTATTTATATATTTATTGTACATTTATGGATTATTTTTATTGTTTGTTTAATATTTCTTATCTATTTGGTTATATATTTATTGTATATTACGTATAATTTACATATTATGTAATATAAATAAACTGTTTGTAATGTCATTTAATTTATGTTTTTAAATATCTACATTGTTACTAAATGGATATATTAAAAAATATATCCTAAATCTATTAATATATATAATTAAATCATACTTAAAGTACAAAATTATTTTAGTTTCGTTTTTTACATGTTAGTTTGATTATGTTCATTAGGTATTTAAATTGAGTTTATTTTGTATATTTGCTTTTGTTTTGTACATTTGCATACCTTATACAATTTTATACTTATTTTCCTTTGTATCAAGACTTCCAGAAATAGGTGAAGAATCATCAGAGAAAAATCCTTTATTGAAGGATGACAATTTGCCAGAGTTTAACACAATTACAATCGAAAAATGTATAGCAGCTATTGGAAAACAAACTGTAGATTTTGAAGAAAAATTGAAAAGTTTGGAAAAACTAGCCCGTAAGTATTAAGTATCAATCAAAGGTGAAGTATTACTTAATTATTAAAAGATATTCTATATTGAAAATATTAATTAAATATATTTAAGTATTAATTTTATTTGAATACTGTACAATTAATATTTAAATGCATTGTACAAGCAAATTTTGAATATGATATGAATACACTGAAAGTAAAGATTGGCTACTGCAGCAAATTAGATGGTAAAATATGGCATAGCATTTTTAATTGGCTGCAGCAACCAATTTTTAGTTGTATTAGCCTATCTGTCAATGTCAATATATGATTTCGATTGGCTAATGCAACCAAAAATTGACTGCTGCAACCAATTAAAAATGCTATGCTATATTTTACCATCTAATTTGCTGCAACAGCCAATCTTTTTTTTCAGTGTAGAAGGAGAATAACTAATATCAAGAGATTTTCTTATAATCGTACAATAATAATAAAATTAATATGATACAAATCTTGAATAAAAAGAAATATGCTCCAATATGTATAATTACGATTTTTAATTTTTATAATCTTCCACAGCAACAAAAGATTTAGATGTATTTAATGAGTGGTTGCATCCAATCGAGGATGCATATCTTCCTCTTGAGACGACTTGGGGTATAGCAAAGACTTTGTATTTTGGCAATCAAAGTTTGATGCCGACAAAATGCTATATGGGTATTCACGAACGTGCTACGAGAGCCATAGCTAGCAAATTTGGCAGTGCGCCACTCTTTAGAGCATGCAAGGAAGCATTAGAGAATAAGGACATCAAATTAACACATTCGCAGAGGAGAGTGCTTACCAAGTATGTGCTGGAAGGAACTTTGAATGGCTTGAATCTGCAAGATAAAGAATTCGAGAAGTATTCAGACGACTTGAGTTTCATTATGTCGAAAATCAAGGAATACAAAGCAAAATATGAGGTCTGTCACGTAATTTATAATAGATTTATAATCATTATAACATAGCAAAATTAGAAAAGACTACCAAACTAATTATATTTAAAAAAGCACCGTTATTAACAGGATTTTATTTTTGTTATTATAGTGAACATTTGTCTCGAAAAAAGCATAGCAACGAACTGAAATTTAACTTGATCTTTTTTAGAGTTCTACAGCTGTATATAGTATGGTAATACATAGCAAACGTGTCGTGGAAGATTTTCCGGAAGACTATCTCAAATCCATAGCAATCGATTCTAGACAACCTTACATGGGTCCTTGGAAAATCACTTTAAAGCCATATATCCTGCAACCGTTTATGGGTATGCATCCTTCGTATTTTTATTTAAAAAAAAACTTGAAATTTTTAAGATTAAAATTTTTATTGATTTATATTTTCTCTCAATTAGAATATTGTTCTGATCGTAAATTGAGGCAGGCGATCTGGGATGCTGATGTCATCCGGTGCTCTAATTATCAGGAAAGATCCGTTCAGGCCAGTGTGACATTGGAGGAACTCCGATCAAGAAGAATTGAACAGGCGAAACGCTTGGGATTTAAGAATTATGCAGATATGAGCATGGAGACAAAGATGGCCGGCAATCTGGAGAATCTATACAACACACTAGAAGTTCTTCGGAATACTGGTAATTAATTTATTACGAATGAAAAATATAACACAGAAATAATCGAAAATTTATTAGAGCATTTATGCTTTGTTAAAATTAATTTGTTGACAACTTGTTAAAATTATGAAAGAACGATAATATTTTATTATTAATTAGATCTGTTAGAAAAAAATATATTTTTATTAATATATTATTAAAATTATGAATATAGAATATTATAAATAATAGACAATGTTTTTGATAATATTGCTTGATTAATTAATAATTACATGAAGTTGATGAATAATTATCTGTTTTTTTAAGCATTACCAATTCAGGAAAAGGAAATTGCAAGTTTAACCGAATTTGCAAAGGCGAGAGATTTCAATGATATTATAAGGGTATGGGATATTGCATTTTGGGGTAGAAAACAACGTCGTAGCATGTATATGTAAGTAAATTGACATAAGAAATATCTTACATATTCTTAATACTATATTGAAAAGTTGTTTTTTTTTTTTTAGTATAATACACATATGTATTTGTATATTAAACAATTATGTTGCGCTCACGCGATTGCATTTTAAAGAGAATATAATTATTTGAAAGAAAATGTTAAATTTCCTGCATTGTAGAATTCAAGTATCATTTAAGATACTTATTGATATATGCTAAAAGTTCATAATATCGAATGAAATATTGTACAATAATATACCTTTAAATACTTTGTGTAATTCCGTGTCCGTTCAGTAGTGACGAAAACAAGTGGAGAGAGTATTTTCCACTGCCGACTGTGTTGTCGGGCCTCTTCGAACACATCGAGACGCTCTTTAATGTGAAAATCGTCGAAAGCAAGAAAGCGGACATTTGGCATAAAGATGTCTGGTTCTTCGACATATTCGATTTGAATGGATCCAGTGCGGCACCCATCGCTAATTTCTACCTAGATCCCTACGCCAGACGGACGGAGAAGTTTCGTAAAGAACAGGCTTCGGGATGGGTGTCTACGATCAAAAGCAAGAGCAAAGTCGGCAATAGCACTCCATTGATCGCTATGATCTTCAATTTTCCGCCACCGATAGGCGATAAACCTTCTCTTCTTTCCTTCAGGGACGTACAGGTCCTTTTCCAAAAGGTAATAGGCTATATATATTATACTATTTATAAAATTATAATAGATTTATATATATATCTTTAATTTGTTAAAACATTAATCTTTTATTTGTTGCATATTACAGTTTGGACACGCTTTGCAACATTTGTTAACTACGATCGAGTACTCTGACGTTGCTGGATTGTCATTTGTGGAATGGGACGCGGTATTCATTTGTGATTTCTTCATGGAGAACTGGTATAAAATAAAGTTATTTTTATTTATTCTATTCATTTATCTACTTCCCTTATATTTTTAGCTTATGTCAATATTGCAATTAATTAATCAATGAGTTAATGTCTAATATGTAATTCAATTTTGTGTATATATTTGATGAATATAGGTTGTACGAACCATATATGTTACAAAAAATCTCTGAACATTACGAAACGAAGGAACCATTACCTGCGGAGGCTATCGACAGTATTAAAAAGACGAGGTCGCATTTGGCTGGCTATAAGCTTTGTAAAGAACTTTACTTGTCACATTTGGATCTGGAGCTGCATTCTAGGTGAACCTCGATTTGCAAAAAATCTTTATTCAACTAAATCCTGAATTTTTTTCTTAAATTATGAAAGAGAAATATAATTATGCTTTATCAAATGGTAATATTTTCAACTTATATAGTTTCGACCGAAAATGGGTTACTCTATTGGATGAATTTTTTTAACGTAAACTGTTATTTTTTAGTGTAGATTATATGTGAAAAAACAAAAAACTTGTTTTAAACTTTTTTTAAATGCTTCTGTTGATCTTGAAGTAATCTTGAAAATAAATGAAAAATAAAGGAGAATTTTAAAAAGAAGCCGATTTCCACTGAAAAAGGTGTAAATAAAAGGAATAGCATTTTTCTTTGTAAATTTTGATCTTCTGGACACGATAAAATTATTAAATAGGTTGTTGCGTTTGGGGAACATTGAAAATTAAGCAAGCATATCGAAATTTAGATGAGTTTCTTTGTTTGTGCTCAATTTTCGAAGTGTTTTTCAAACGCTGCAAATTTCTTAATAATTGTATCATCGTATTCAGGAGGCCAAAATCTAAAAAAAAACTTTTTACTTACACCTTTTTGGGCAGAAATCAGCTCCTTTTTAAAATCCTTTATTTTTCATTTATTTTCAAGATTATTTCAAGATCAATAGATCCTATTTCCAATTGGAACTCGAAGTTGAAAACATCATTTGATGAAGGTGTACTTATTATTACTAAATTTTGGAGATTTTTGATAAAAATTACTTTGCTTTATTTTAAAAGGAGTGTACAGATGGTCTTAAACACCATGTATATATTTATATCTTATTACATCAATGTTTAAAAAATAAACAAAACGCTTGTCGGTCTCAATACAATAATTCGACGATTCTGAAACAATATTGATTTTTACATCGCTTTATTTTATTTTTGAAAAATTGCAGTGAAACATTTTGGGTGCCTATGATGAAACGCCTATGGCCGAAATATTTCGTATTGCCACTCGAAAAAAGGGACGTACATGTTTGCAATTTCGATGTTATATGGAGTGGCAATTGGGCAGCCGCATATTTCAGGTATCATCTATCAATTTTATATAAATTGGAGAATTCTTGCAAATTGATTTTAATTTAAGATAGTTATATATAATTGTTATCTTAAATTATACGGGATGTCTCAAACTTTTTGATACACCACTTGTAGGCATGTAGAACGAACTAAACTGAGTCGAGGTCTTCTATTATTTTGCAATTTTTTTATTACCTAATGAGCAGAATGTCTGAAATCGAAGCATAAAGCAACTTTAAAGTATCTTTAAGAGTTTTTCAAAAAACATCCTTTAAATATAATTCATAAAGACCTCTGAAAGATAAACAAAGAAAAAAAGGAGTAAATTTTATTTTATAAAGAACTTTTTTATTTTATACGCCAATTTTATCTGCTTATTCGGCAGTCTTTAGAAATTAACCTGTCGTTAATTATTGCGAAAATTGTGAAAGCATTTTTTGATTCAGTTTAGTTTACAAGCGGTGCCAAAAAAATTAGGATACTCTATATGCGTGCGAATTTTTTCTATTAATGAAGTAATAAAGCAATTGTTTATATAATTATTAGTAGTTGCTTACAATGTATAAGCGCTGATTGAATCTGTTTAACCGTTAAATTGCAGCAAAATTTGGTCCGAGATGATAGCTGCTGATTTATACACGGCTTTTCAAGAGATCAAGTTCGACGAATCACAGCAGAAGGAGTTAGGCATGAGGTTTCGTAACACATTTTTATCTTTGGGCGGTAGTTATCCTGCCGCTGAGGTATTCAGGAAATTCAGGGGAAGAGATCCGAGCCCGCAAGCTTTATTAGACAATCTTGGGTTAACAAATCCGACGAAGGAAATCAAGTGATGCGAATATGGTTGGATATAGTACTACTCTTCAAGAGTACACAAAAATAATTATTAATTCTGTATAGTAACGGGTACTGTTACTTGGATCCATACATAATATCGATCCAGGAATTAATTCAATTGTGAAGTGATCAATATAATGCAATAAATTATCATTTGTAAAGTAATGTACTAAAAAACCACGAATTTTTCGTTTAAATTAACACTTT
Source organism: Trachymyrmex cornetzi (assembly GCF_001594075.2). Classification (NCBI taxonomy): domain Eukaryota; kingdom Metazoa; phylum Arthropoda; class Insecta; order Hymenoptera; family Formicidae; genus Trachymyrmex; species Trachymyrmex cornetzi. The sequence goes on from NW_017299190.1 coordinate 825,474, forward strand.
CGCTACCACACGTCACATATGTGTGACACGCCAGTTTGTTTCGAGAGTCCGGCGTCGTATATGTGACATTGTTAAGTTTTATGATCATACAAAGAAATGAGGTTTGTTTTGGACGTTATTGTGTAAAAGTATCGCAAGAGAAGCTTGGGCTGTGGGGTCGGTTTTTCTAACCACACCGTGGTAGTGAAAAGTGTTAAAATGATGTACGGAGGTAAAATAATTTGAATAAAAAAATATTTAGTGTATTATAAACAAACTTCTTTTTTTTATACTGTGCCTTTTTTAAAAAAAAAACTTCCTTACCTCTCTTCCGTCCTAAACGTATATACATATGTTAAGACAAATTGTTAATATTTTTCCAAGAAAAAATTATAAATGTGTAAATTCTGTTAAATTTAACATTGTATTCTTGAATCTTGATCGTTTGATTTTTATTATTATCTGAAATATAATATTTTTTATTGATCGATGAAGCAATACTATTTTATCGTGTATCGATAATTCTTGTTCTGATTAGTTCATTTGACCAGTCAAAGATGATGGTGGCATCGCGAATCTCTAATTAATATTCAGAACAATTTTTCTTATTAATTTATTATAATCTGGACAAATCACCAACTTAAACTAACATGCAATAATAAATTTATTTATTACGGAAAATAAGCATTAAATTGAAAAAATCAAGCCGAGCGAAATTATTGTAAGGCAGTTAAAATAATGCGATATGTGGCACTCGATAACAAGACATATCTATTTCTTGGAAAGCTATCTGTTTCTTTTGGAACTGAAGGTTGCAATCTCTCCTTGAATAATGCATATCTACTTTATATTAATAATTCCTGGAAAACGTTTTACACTTTGCTAATTATTAGTAATTATTAGACTAGCATAATTATTATTTTACAGATATACATAGATTGTCTCCGTGAAGAGACTAGCTAATTAAATTCTGATTGACTTAATTGGTAGTTATCTCAGATAATTGCTAATTGTTGCAAGATTTCCAATTGTAATTTTTTCAAAATATTTTTTATATATGCATCGAACCACAAAAGATTGACAGTACATATTAATGAGATATTACACTACTGTTATTGCACTGCAAATCATTATTAACATAATCAGTCTTTAAACACCCTTCGTGTCGATGTGCTAGCTACACCCGATGGATGTTAACGATATCCCGACAGGATCTGGTTTTCGTTCTCGTTCTGAGATTAATTACTTAATTAACAGCCACGGACAAGCCGGGTTTTTCCGCCGGGCACGCACGTTTTTATCGCTCTTGCTTGTCATCATCGCCGTTCGACTCGAGATCTTATTTACACCCGTTACATTACGGCGCGGTAGGTAGATAGGATTATGAGTCACCTTCTCCGCATGAATACTAAATGCCTCGCTGCATCATTATCAGGCGTCGCACGTGCAAAATTTATTTATGAGCTCGTTAATCATGCTTATTTATAGTGAGCGCATTTATTTACTATGTCAATTCTTTATGGAACGATCAAATTCCCTCGTCGCGATTGCTTGTAATGGGAACCTAAACGTGTTTTTGCATTACGTATCCGAACACTTAAATTTCAGTTATTTCAGAAATTCTATTAAATAAAAAAAAATCTAACCTTTGGAGAACTGGAAAAAACGGTCTAGTATATTATTAAAAGTAACTACAAATATGTTTAAAATATCTTGTCATGTCATAAATTAAGTGAATGGAACATATCATTTTCAAAACTTATTTTAAGAAAAGTAGCTGATTTTGAAAATATAACTTACAGTGTATTTTTCAAATAAATGAGCATTTTCGTATACATAACAGAGTTGTTTATTAAGAATTCTGTAACTGTAATGATAGATTTCTAAAGATATTATAAAATAAGTTAAAAAGAAAATGTCGTTTGTTTAATTTTATTGTAAAAAAATGTACATAATTCAAAAGGAATAGCAATGTTGCGATAAGTTAAATTTCTGTAAAATAATTCATTATCGAGTGTATTTTTATAATAGTATAAGGAAAACATTTTTCATGTGAACGACGGTTTTATAATCTAGTATCTAGGAATGTTTAATTAATATAATTTTTGAAGGAAATTGTGTCTCCCCTGATTCTGAATCAGACTTTACACCGTTAAATTTATAATGTAAAATTATATCCAACTTGAGTTATTTCTAATCATTTTTATAAATCGCCACTTTTAAAAACTCAAGAAAATGTATTAAATTCGACTTAAATTTAATGTATTATTTATTAATTGCACACGTTAATATAGACGTTGTTTGCTTTGAAACTACAGAAAAATCGATGACTTTCATTTTAAAACACATGGAAATGAAAAAAATAACAAATATTTTTTATAATATATATATATATAAAGGGATTACGTTATCATTGCTCCTTTGATATCTAAAAGTGTAATACCTCAATTTCGATAAAAATGACTTTGATTCCGAAATGATTCATCTTGATAAACTACACTTCAAAGAAATCGTACAAAAATGTGAGAGAAGTAATGGCAACGTAAAATATACTTAACTAATTAAGACAGAATCAGTGGAAGGAGTTCTTAAAAAGGTCAAAGTATAACAGAATAAAAAAAAAACTAAAAATAATTTAAACGTACGAAAAAATCGAATTAGAACAAAAATAAAATTAACAGAAACAATCTCCTAGAGATCGATGGAGAACAAAGTTACATTCCAAATTTCCATTCGAAGTTTCTATCGACTTCGCTTTTATCTCAATTAAGCTCCTTCAATTATTATTATTATCTTTTAACTTCAACTTCGGCATCCGGCGGCTTACTGCATCTTCAGCGAAGATTTTACATTTGAGCCGGCAGCTGTGGAAGTTGGACGAAGGCCGGTGAGCGAAATACGAGATCGTGTTTCTCCATTCGGATTCGAGGACTGACGCAACTCCGCGAGTGCGAGCGACCTAACCCGTGTCGGCCGCGCTGCTGACGCGTCGTTGTCGCGGCGCGCGCTTTTCGTTACGCCGCGCAACGCGAGAGACGGAGCGAAGTGACCGCGATGTTTCCTGGAATGCAAGACCCACGCGCGCGCACGTTGCAAATGCGCAACGAGTGCACCAGACTGTCTAATCGCGCCGAGAGAGCGCGAAGGAGATTTCGACGAACAGAGAGGCCAGAATCCGTGCTCCTTCAACCGTGATGACGCGCGTCTCTCTCTCCCTCCCTCATCGGTCTCTCTCTTTTTGTCTTTCCCTGTCTATCTCTCTTTCTCTTTGCCTGTCCGTCTTTCTGTCTCTATTTTTCACTCGTGCGGCATTACATCTTCCTATACCGGGTGTCTCCTGTCCATCCGATGCTGCAAGGTTTTGATTTATGCGTATATTCATAGTTGGAAAGTTTATGTTAAATTGTACACATTCACGTCCAAATTTTTGTCCATTAAAATTTTTGTATTAATTTAATATAAGATGATACGTCATGAAGTGCAACACAAATATTACGTAAAAAATTAAGATGAAAAATAATTGACACAATTTCTAAGCAAATTGTTCATGTAAAGATATATTCTTTCGGTTATTATAATATATTTAATTAATAAGTCTTGTTGATTTATATTATAAAAATGTTTTTTTTTTCATTTCATTTTTTTCATAACGCATAAAACATGTTATTTTAGATTTTAACACTAAGAAATGTCAGTATAACACGAAATATTCAAATAACAGGAGCATCGTATTAAATTTAATATTCGGATATGTTAAAAATTCAACACAAAGGTTTTAACGAGGACAGGATTTCGACATAAATGTAAAATACTTTTTTACTACGTACGTCAAATGCGTAGGCGCGTGTACAAATAGATAAGTGCAAATGTTGCAAATGAGGTAAGCGTGTCAATTTTTGGCACTAGAAATATGTACGATATTAGCGCGTCGTAGTTCAGAATTTCGTCTGACGGTTTTAGCATCCGCGTTTCGTACATACGAGAGATTAACGCGCAAGATTAGATATAAATAACTGCTCACGCACGATATTGAATCAATCGAGGAAATGTGATTTCTACTTTTTAATCATCGGTCATGATGTAAGAGTATTTAAACGCAATGCGTATTGCAAAGTGTGTCGAAATTAATGCAACTTCAAGCTGACTTCATTTGTGACGCGTCCAGTCATGTCACACATTTGTATTGTATTCTTCTTCATATTTATCTGATAAGAAAAATTGTATTAGTCGTTTGAAAAATTCATAATAATTTTTTTTTGTATAAAATACAGTTTCTAAATATGAAAGTCCTCGAAAATGAAGTATAAAATAATTTCATTTTGTATATTCAGATTTATTTTTGTATAATTATTGTTGTCCAGATTTTTTGCAATTTCGGATTTCCTCCTCTCTCTTTCTCTTCAAATGTATATATAAAATAGTTTTTTTAATTAATAACAAATTTTCGATTTTATTGTTAAATTACATATACTTTTGAGGTTTGAATTTGGAAATTGGAAAATATACCGTATTAAAACCTGCAAAAATTATAAAAGCTAGTAATAAATTAAATAAATGATATGTTTTCCAAAGTTCTGTTAATGAAAGTATTACGATTCGAAATTTATATGTATAATAATAAATCGATTTCGATTTTATTCTAAAGTACACATTGCAAAAATATAGACAACAATAATAATTAGATTAATTAGTGTGCCTAATGAATACGTCTAATATTCGACTAAATAAATAAATAATTAATATAATGCGAGTATGAATACATTTTTTGAAGAAATAAATTAATACTTCGGTTTAAATAAATATTTTTGTAAACATTACAAATATTTTCAGTTTCGCATTCATCTCTCACTCTGCATTATCTGCACATCGAGTAAACAATAATTTAAAAAACAACGAAACCAATAGAGGAATAATTCAGACTTCAAACTCGCTTTTTTAAGTTATATAAAATTATTCGAGTCCAGCCTTCTTTTTTAGGACTTGGAACATCACTCGTTCAGAGTATTCACAAAAATATTGTTCAGTACTTTTAGTACTCCAAATAAGTCAATTACTCTACTGCTCAATAATAAATTGATTTATAATAAATCGATTCAATATAATTGATCAATTTATTATTGAAAGATTGTTATTAATTAATTACTTATTATTTGGAGTACCAAGAGTACTGAAAAATAATGTTTTTAATATTTAAAATAAGTAAATAGATTTTTGTAATGGTTTTGAATGAAACATATTTTTAACGTGAAATTTCGAATAAATACAGTTTGTAGCTACACTGTTAGAAATGTTCTTAAATTTCATTAACCTTTAAGTTGCATAATTGAATTTAATTTCATGATATTACATTAAATTTAATATATTTGTAATTAAAAAGTATATTTATGTACATGTATATACATAAAATTTATGAAATTTAATGTACACATTCATTACATTTAAGTAACTACTGTAACTTAATTTTCAGTTAAATCATTCATTACTTTTAATTTCGTTCATAACCACCAGCTTCATTTACATGTAAAGGAAGCTCGTGGTTACATTTCTAACAGTGTAATTACAAATTCATAAAGTACACTATAATAATAACGGATACAATAATATCTCAATTATATACATAATTTATCATCGAAGTTTTAATTCAAGAAAGTCGTTCCTTAAAAATTTCTCGCGAAATATCGGAGAAACATGAAATACAGTGGGAAAAGTATTGAAAGAGTACATTTTCCGTTCGCACATAATATACTCTCCCAAAACCGCACCGTCGAATCGGTCGTCTCGCGACATCGCGGCGATTCGACCGGCGCGTATTCCATTCCGAACAATCACGTTCGTTTGCCTATTTATAAGACAAACTTTCGTTCTCGCGGGCCCGCTTGTCGCCGCTCGTGTATAAACACGCGCCGCGGCGCGTCGCGCGCCGGCCGG